>NC_051154.1:22329454-22540904 GCF_013339745.2 Dermacentor silvarum
AAACACTTGAGCAGCGCAGATGTGACACGATTGTTCTTTGCACTCTGCAACTGCAATCATTCTACTGCTGGGAAGCGGCTGCATTTTACTTCCGCTGTAGCTACCAGGGGTGGCGGGACGCTTTTTTTCCGTCACTAAACCTATACAACAACACGAGGAGCTCACATCAGGGTACGCAACAATGTGACGCGGAGAATAAAGACAGCCAGAAAAGAATACAAAATTTAAGTGGGCGTAGAAACCTAGTGCAAAGTATTGCCTTAAAACTTGGCACTTTGAGGGCTTCGACCATCTGAACAAAAAGGTGTGAACTGGTAACTAGTACAGTGAAAGCGCGTTAATTCGACCCCCGTTAATTCGGAAAAATCGGCTCATTCGACATGCGCGCGTGATCCCTACAATTATATACAGGAGTCTATGGAGCGGAACTCTCGTTAATCCGGCAAAATGTTAGCGCGCATCTGTTAATTTGACCTAGCGTCGCAGCCTGCGAGCTTGCCCAGTCGATGCGGAGAGAGCAAAAAAGAAAAAAAAAAAACACTGCCAAGAGCAACGCTACTGTACAGCTCAAAATTGACGATTGTGTGGTGAAGAGTGGGCACCAACTGCCCCAACCATCGAAACACACGGTAAAAGAAGCCGCAGAAGCCTTGTCAGAGCGGATGGACTTTTTTTGAGCAAATTCCGCATGGTGCGTGTGCCACAGAGCATCTGACAGCTATTAGAGCTATTGTCGCTGCTCAAATTCACCCGAAAATAGAGATGAAGATTACAAACTTCTTTGGCAAATAAAGGTACGGCATGCTGGGGAAATTTTCGCGTTTTTGTTGTTCATTCGATATTTCGTTAATCGGATAATTCGACAATTTTTCACGATCCCACCAACGTCGAATTAACGAACTTTTACTGTATACTACAAGCAAAAGTGCAGTGTAGTGTGTCTTTATATCAGTCACATAATCTACACCTTAAGACTGTCGCTGTTGCCAATTACCGGGGCCATTTACGGAGCCAGAGCTTCAGGAAAATGACGAACATCTCTCTGTCAATCACGTGCGGCGGTCTATGCCGGAGTGCACTGCCGTTTTCATAAAGTGAGTACGTACTTCTGTCTCGCTTCTGCACGCCATTGTGTTGAGAGAAAGTCGGTGGACACCCAAGCTCTCTTGCCCTCTTACCCAACTTTGGTGTTCGTTTCTAACCGCGATCGACTTGCTGTGAGCAAGGTCTTCAGGCAGTAGCAAGAGCTACGGGCTTTGAGCAAGACGACTATGAGCAAGACGACTCGATACATAAGATGATATTCGGTGGACATATCGAAGTATACGCGTCTTACTATACATACCGTCCGCGGACCGATATTATGCGTAATCACGCAAGGACCCGATACGATAGACATAGTCGCTACCTGTAAATAAAAATAACTGTACATTGTATGTACAGTCGCGAGCAAAAGTTTGTGGGCCAAAGGTGCCACGATTTTTCTTTTTTTTTTTTTCTTCGCAGCCTGGGCATTCCGGCTGAAATGAAGAGCGCACGCCTACGTGCACGTGTTTGACCAATAGAACGTATTAAGCCAATTCGAGGCCGCGGAGCTGTGCTCGAATATATTTAAATTTTTTGCTGATGCCGTGGTCTCCAAACTTTTGCTCGCGACTGTACATATCATCTGCTGTGTTTCAATGGACCGTTCTCCAAAACTAAGAAGGCGTCGCTTACATGGACAGACGTCAGGGATGTGTTCTGCCCGAATTTTTTTTTTCACTTCCTGCGTAATAATAATAATAATAATAATAATAATAATAACATAAAAGAAAGACGACACCAACATCATTTAAGTTGAATATACAATGTTGCCCAAGACAAACCAGTTAAAACATTTTACGGCCAGCGCCTTCACTTCCTCACCGCGTAAGATGACCTGGACTTATCAAGATTATTCTCGGTGACAAAGGTCCTTGGACCATGGTCACATGCGTCGCGAGCTCAGAAAGCGACAAATGCGTTGCTGCAGTTTCGGAAGTCACCAGGCCTAAGTGAGCGACTGCAGTCCCTGTCTCCGGATGGACGCGCCCATACTGTGCTCCGTTAGTGTGCCCGCGAATACACGCAAAGTGCCTCGAGCGGTCAGTCGCGCGGCAATTTTGCGTATATTCGCGGGCTTCTTTCACGCTCGGAAAAACACTTTTATGTAGAACGCATTGAGCAACAGAATGCTGTATCGGGAGTCTTTCGCGTTGCTCTACAATTTTGTCATTGACACATTTAATCTAATTATAATATTTGAGAAGTTGATTAATTAATTCAGACTAATTATGTAATTAGGCAGAATGCAAAAAAATATTCTGAATATCTCCAAGCGACGGCAAACAACATTACCTTAGTTCTGTCCAGCTACGTGGCATTTGCATATTTTTAAATCTTGGTGCATGATAGTTGGGACATCCTGTATATGATACGTATATAGGCTCTTTCAAAGGCATGGCACTCGATGGCAGAAGGTCCCGAGTCGGCAGAGTTTACATAAAATAAACTTTCTGGTGGACCAAGAACGCAGCGATGCGGAGCGTCAAGGCAAGACACAAGGAAGCGCGATCAGATCTGAGCGTCCGGCGTCGCCACACCAAGGTTCCGCTTTGCCGATTCGACGCAAAAGGGCTTACTGTGTGCTCTGCTTAGCTAGTCGGCATGAGTCAATTGACCACTTTTCAGGTGGGTTGACTCGGCTTCATCTGTTGTGATTTATATGGGCGCTATACGACTTCTTTAAATGAGCAAGGTTGAAGTAAAACGCGCTATTGGGTGACAAGAACGTACGGAAAAGAAGCACAAACAAGTGGACAAGTGTGAGTGTGTCTTTTTCTCACGTTCTTGTGATAAAATTGTGCATCTCACTGCGACCTGCTCATCTGGCACTGCGATCGTTCAGCCACCATGCGAACACGGTCGGCACACTCACTCATGAGTAACACGCATTCACGCACATTTCAAAGACGTGAGTGTGAGTCGACGTGAGTTTGAACGTGAGTGAGTACCTGTGAGTGTGAGTAGACGTAGGTGCGAACGTGAGTGAGTAGAGTACCGGTGAGTGTGGCTACGCGTGCGTGTGAACGTGAGTACCGATGAGTTTGAGTGGACGTGAGTGTGAACATGAGTGAGTGCCGGTGAGTGCGAGTGGACGTGAGTAAGTATCTCTGAATGTGAGTACCTGCGAGTGTGAGTTGACGTGAGTGAGTAGAGTATCTGTGAGAGTGAGTGGACGTGAGTGTGAACGTGAGTGAGTGAGTAGAGTACCGCGGTGAGTGTGGGTAGGCGTGAGTGTTGAGTGGACGTGAGTGAATACCTCTGAGTGTGAGTAGGAGTGAGAGAGTGCCGGCGAGTGTGAGTAGAGGTGAGTGTGAACGTGAGTTAGTGCGAAGCCTGAAAGAAAGAATGGTGAGATGAGTATGATTCTTCGCTTATACTGCCGACCTATGCGCTAGAATGATGGCCAGTATTTGTCTGATCTTCGTGCTTGTGGCTTCACACGTTCTTGTGGCTTCGGTTATTACGCTTTATCTGCCCTCATTGTCCTCAATTTCAAAGCAATGTATACGTTTTTAAATGCAGAAGGCAATAAGACTCCGCGAACACACATCTATGCCAATTTCAGTGGTTCCGCTTGTCCATGCGTCCGGGGTAATGGTTTCAATACGGGGCAACGCGGTCGCACGTTGTAGCTCATACTGAGCCCGATAATAGTGTTCATCGATTGAAACGCGATACTCTGGTGGCGTGGCTGCCGGAACTTTTTTGCGCCGCCGGTGGGTGTGGGGACACCGATCTGATGCATTTTTTTTTTGTATCAAATGAAAGCGGGTGCCTTTGTGATGGATTGTAACTGCATTCGGTCCCCTCAGCGATCACCCAGCGTTCGCCGATGGCACCGACGGCCGGCCCTCATGCGGTCCGATCTAGTATCGCGTTTCAATCGCTGAACACTGTACATAACAAACGCATGCGCAATGCCGGCCTGCTTGCTTGCTTTTTTTTTTTCTTTAGTCTTTCTTATTTTTTTACTTTTTATGCAAGACAATACAAAAGTGTCTTGGGAGACGTTACACTGCAGCCCCAAGTGCCGACTTTTTTTTAAGTTTTACGGGCCAAAACCATGGTCTGATTATGAGGCACATCATAGTGGGGGACTCCGTAATAATTTGGACCACCTGGGGTTCTTTAACGTGTACCCAAATCTAAATACACGGGTGTTTTCTCATTTCGCACTCGTCGAAATGCGGCCACCGGGGCTGGGATTTGATGCCCCCCACCTCGAGCTTAGCAGTCCTACACTACTGAGCAACCATGGCGGGTAATCCCGACTTTTTGCTATATTAAAACCGCGGAATGTGCGCGATTCGCTGCTTTTGCTAGATAGCACTCTGAAGAGGGCCACAAAGATGAGCAGTACAACAAAGGAAAGTAATCAAGATCAGGGCAGGAGCCACGGCGCTTGACGGATCGAATTCGGGCATGCAGCCTTTGTGTATCCCGATTCGTCCTCTGCGCGATGACATGCAACTGCGCAAGGAAATGTTTGCCGTACTGCACCTGTCAGTCGCACCATATAACTGAACGTGAGCCGATGGTATACGAATCCTAGACAATGAGCACAGGAAACAACCAAAGCGGCGAGATAATGCTCAACAATTTTACTTCGTTTTAACACACAAGAAAAACGAGTACCTCGTTGCTTGGAAGCCCCAATACGAGTATATATAAATGAGCCCGTATCAAACTTGAATTTGACGTCAGGAATATATGAACTCTGGTGACAGCATACAATGAAAAAAAGACAGGGCGCAAAAGGACAAACAAAAAGCAAGTATGCGGCGACAGCGCATTGTTGAAAGAAGTTTAATAAACGCTCGCCTCTGGTGATGTACAAGACAAATGCGCTTCAGAAAAAGAAAAACGCGCGTCTACAACCCACGAAATCAAACCCTCTGGTACACAAGAAATGAGGCGAATAGCTTAAAACAATGAGGCTTAAACACTTAAACAACTCTGCTGCTCGCATATCCGGGCCAAATATTAAAGGCATTGTCCAGGCTTTCCAAACTTCAAAATAGAGCAGACAGCACAGTATGATTTCCAGAAACAATCTTAAAACATAAAAATAGCGACTCTGTTCAACTAAAACGACAACACACTGACAGCTAAAGTAAGAGGTCTCAGGATGACACTAGCAGCGCAATCGCGATTTCACCGCAAATATCCCGAGTTGATATTTTTTTTAAGGAAGAAGCGCAGTGCGCGAGTTGAGGTGCGCAGTGTTCACGCAACGTGCCTGGCTTACAGCATTCAAGCTGCGAGCATTTGTATAAACGGCCGGAGACGCGGAACAGTACTTCAAGAGCCCATATAGATAGCTCTCGCAGCAGACACGAAGTGCAGCAGGCTGCGTAGGTTATCCCTTCCTCGTAAGCCTGAACTCAACAAGCGCAGTAGTGAGAAGAAAGGTTACGTAGAGCAGCATGAGGATAGCCCCGACAACGCGAGATGAGCGAAACCACGTCACGAGCGCCGACAGAAGCAACACAAAGAGGACGACCACGAGCGCTCCATAGATGAGTGGGAGCAGCTCACTGTAGTGGAGCTGTATGCAGGCCACGGATCGTGATGCGAGGTTCATACTGAAGGCGACGCCGATACCCAGCAGTAGCGCTAGCACGGGTCCGGCGAAGCAAGCTGCCATGGCCATCTGCGGAAAGCCTTGGCGCGACAGCGACAAGTTGGTCACCAGGTCCCCGATGTTGTTGCCCCAGGCGAGAACGGTCATGCCGAGAAGGACATCACTGATGCCGTACAGGGCGCCGAATGCCTTGAGGAGTGCCACTATCTCAGTGGCGATGCCGTAGATCCAAATGATGGACATAGCGAAGCCGACGTAGGCGAAGACAAGGTGGTAGCGCGGTGGCTCGTGCGCCGACGATGTGAACCAGACGAGCCCGGCCAATGCGAGGCCTAACGTAATGACTAAGCACCACGCCGGCACCACGCCGCCAATGCGTGCGGTCAGAATTCCAGAAACGCTTAGGGCCACGATCGGACCAGTGACGCAGTGAAGAGCGTTCAGCGGTCGCGACCAGTTGGCGTGACGGTTCTCGTGGTCCACCACGGGTATGGTCAGTACAAGCACCAGCGAAATTGGCAGGGTCAGCACTTCGTAGACTTTGCCGCAGAGGTGCTTGGCTTTCCACTCGCCCGGTTCCACGGGTGAAATGTGTAGAAGGAACTCGATCCACTCGCTGTATGTCGGCGGCACTTTCTCCTCGGACGACTGGCTGAGCAGGGGAGTCGCCTCACCAGGAAACACCGACGAAGAGACGAAGTTGAACGAAGCCTGGCTCGTTCGCGACGGACGCCGAGGCTCCGCGACCTCTGGTGACGGTGGATCGGCACGCTGCTCTTCGACAGAGGTGGTGAAGTAGTAGATGGCATTTTCGTGGTGGTGGTGCAGACTGATACCCGAGGATGATCGACGCAAGCGGGGTCTGGTCAGAAACGGCGGTGGCGTGTGGACCACGTCGTCCGCCTCGGCGAGCGAAGCCAGATCTTGACTTTCTTCTTCACATTTGCCACTCTTGGTGCTAGAACTGCTGCTCGAAGACTCACTGATAGTCTTATCTATATTGCTGTAGCTGACCCGGGAAACGCGCCGGCTCGCAGGGGCTTTGCGGCAGAACTGAATTTTGCATATTCTGTCGAGAAATTTCTGGCCCCACACCGCAACCGTTATGTAGACCAAGTAAAGTACGATGAAGCCAACCGCGTCAGATAGCTTGATGCATCCGCCCGAATAAAGTGTGAAGGCCCAAAAGGAAGCCGCCAGGTAGAAGATAATGTCTCTCAGCAGGGACGACTGGATCAGCTCGAAGTCGTTGCTGATGAAGATAAGGCCAACGACGATGGTCGCGACATAGGTGCCTCCGCCGAACAGCTCACCGATAGCCAACGCGGTGCGGTCACGCCGGATGCTGGCGATCGTGGCGATAGTGTCCGGCGCCCCATTACCGAACGCCAGAAAAGTGACGCCGGCCACTCCTTGGGAGAGCTGGAGGGACTTGGAAATGTGCACGAGCGCCGGACACAGGTACGAGCTGGCCGTTGACCCCAGCGCCACAAACAGGGTGACGAGCCACAAGACTAGAAGCAGCAGCGCGGGGAAGCCAGCACTCTGGTCTCCTCCGCAGTACAGGAAATCCACGTAGTGCAGAATCGCACGTCCAGCGTCGCAGTCGTCGAGGCTCCTAGCCAGAGCACAGCGACTGGCGCTGTCGTTGGCGAGGGTGTTCACCGAGCTGCAGTCAAGCTCGCTTTCCGCGGCGTGCAGGGCGGACGTGCCCATCGCAGCTCGAGCTGAACTTTCCTACGGGTGGGAGGGAATTTCTTGCGCGCACGCATCACTGGCCAAGCTGTACTGGTGGCCCGGGCGGTGGCGCCAGCAGCGAAGCCTCCCACGAATGCAAAATGCTGGTGAGCGTCTCTGCACCGTGGCCAGGTAGGAATGGACGAGAACGGCACGACCGGCGACTTGCGTCCGTCGATAGTCAGTCTCCGAGAAGATCTGCACGCGTGCCGTCACCGTGCGGCAGGCTGCCCGCTTTAGTGATTACTAGGGCATCGCAGATTAAAGGTGACGTAACGCCTGCTGCGGACAAGGACAGCCAATCATTTGCCAGGTGCTATCCCTCGCCCAGAGATACAGCAAGGGAGAAGCGCCGACGTTTACGACTATATGCAACTATGCCACGGCTGTCATTGCCACGTACTCAGGCCTTCTTTCCAGAAGACAGCAACGTATGAAACGAGAATGTGTGCATCACATTTCTTTTTTTTTTTTCTTAATTGTCTCGCCGCGGGCTTTGTGTGCCGCCATGCTTTTGACATGTAATACTGCTATCCTGTCGAAATACACGCGCTGTATTGTCTGCTGATAGGCTGTCGCAATGGGTGTTATTCCATAAATCGTTACAAAGCCGTACGATAGCTCCGAGTAAATTAGTTGACATGGATCCTATTTCGCTATATCAGCGCTGGTGCTTTGAGGTCCGAGACTGCGACGTATTTATCTATGCTCGCCCCTTAGTTCGATAACGAACCGTTGTTTTATAAATGCGCGCTATACTCTCGCCATTATCGATGTTTACTCCTGTCGATTAGGGAGCGGCGCAAAGCAAGAAAATGATAAAGAATGGCCTCAGGAAAGACAAAGGAGCGTTGAGGCGGATGCGGTGGCTGGCCTGCGTTTGTCTGTGCTGACCTCGTGGAAAGCGTTGCGTGTTCGTCGCGATCGTCAACACTGGGGACCAGCTGGTGCGAGCGTCTTACGAGGACGAGCTTGGGTCCGTCCTTTGTCCACAGATAAAAAAGTTGGCCCAGCACGTCTGCCGCGTTGATTGCTAAGGAGACGGAGGGGAAAACACGCAAACTTCCGGCGCTGTTGTGGCCGCACAAACAAAAATGACAGGTGCAGATGGCATTACGTAGCCGAGCTTTTCTTTTCTTTTTTTTTTTTTTGTCGCTTAGGTACGTACTATAACCTCGTCTAGAGTCATGCTCTTCTTTATATTGGGACACACATATAAATTCTATGTAGACATACGTTTTAAGAATTTAGGAAACACCCGTGTACTTAGATTTAGGTGCACGTTAAAGAACCCCAGGTGGTCCAAATTTCCGGAGTCCCCCACTACGGCGTGCCTCATAATCAGATCATGGTTTTGGCACGTAAAACCCTATATATTCTTTTTTAATTTAGGAAGGCGTCTGTGTTTCGGAAACAAAAACGTAACCACTGCTCGCGGTGATCGTGCAAGGCGTGAAGATAACGACAGACACATCGTCCCACGCGTGCGTTGCGCACATCTGATAAAGGAGAAACTTCGCAACTAAGCAGTTGAAGTCTCCGCGGGTTGTTATTTAAAAATGAATAAAATAAAATAAAAAGTCGGCAGCTTTATTGTTTTCTCAGGAGCATACTGCAAGATAGCTAGCAGTGCTATATAAAATAGCAAAAAACGCAATATATATTCCATTTCCAATGATGCGCAACAGGTGAGATTTTGCACACTCTCCGCCGGACGCTTTATCGCTTCGTAACATCGTGCGAAGGGCAAATTTTAATTTTCAACACCAGAGAAATTTTAACTATAGCGCGGAAACTTAACGCATACTGCCTAATCACATTCCCATCCAGCGTGAGACGCATCGCGATCCACAAAGACGCATAATCCGAAGAAATGATTTTTCGTGATTCAAGTAATATCGGTAAGTTAAATTGTGGAGTTAAACCTCTCGAAGCTGCACAGGGACGCCGTATAGTAGGAGAATCCGGATCAATCTTGACTACCTGGTGACCAATAATGTGCGCACCCCAAGCATGTTACACGAGCCTTCTTGCATTCCGCCCCCTGTCGGAATGCGCCCACCGGGAATTGAACCCGCGACCTCGTGGTCTCAGCAGCGCAATGGCACAGTCACTGATCCCCCGCGGCGAGTACACCGCCCTCATAACGTTTCGTCTGCGTCGAGTGGGAGCGTCCTGTTATGTGCGTCTTGTTAACGCAGCCGGAACCTGGGAAGAGCGCATGCCGTGCCGTTGCGTGCGTGGAACTGCATATACTACCCCAGTTTCTGTGCGGCCAACACAAAAGGAAGGAGTGTGCGAACACCTTCCAGGCGCTCGGTCTGCGCGGCGGCCTATCCTCAAGTGGCAGGGCGGCGGAACGGCCGCCACCGTGAGGCACGGGCAGAGGTAGACACAAGGTAGACTCGAAGCTTCCAAAAACCGCGATCGCGCTAGTTTTGAAAGCCGAGTGGGGAAATGAGCGAGCGCGTCTGATGAAAGTTTGGTGACGCGGCGGCGGCCTCAACCTTCTGAGGGCCGGCCTGCGCAAACGTCGTGGGAACACAAGAGGCTCGCCCCTGAAAGCCAAGAGAGACGGACGTGCTCTCCGCCGCGCAAACGAGCTGCAGCCGGACCAACTTCGTTCCCGTGTGTGTTCGATGCGCAAACATTGCCTGTGCGCGAACACCGCCTCCTCTCCTTTTTAGACCCCGAGGGCATTCAGATAGGTTTTCCTCTTTCCGGGAGACTCGTAAGACGGGCACCTGTTAGCTTCCGCGTATCTGTGCTCGCCATATCGATCTGCGCTACCTACCGCGCCAGATAGAATGGCTCTGCTTCCCGAGCGGCGCTCTTTGGCGTAGCGCCTCGTTAAAGGGCAACTCCGGCGATTTTTCGATGTCCACTGATCTTAGTAAAACTTTGGATGTACGTCAAGGTCCATCTAAATAAGTCGCGAAGCTTGGAACGAAAAGCGTGCCAAAACCTATCGCAACAGATATCAATTAGTGGTGCACGATTGAAGCGGTGGTGCAGGATCTGACGTCATCGAATCCTCGTAGACGTCACACGAAATAGCTATCATATCGAATTCGGTACCTCGTTTATTGGTTATTTTAAATTATTGATGAGTTTCTAAGCAAATTGAACCACCCTACCGGTGAAAGGATTGTTAATGCCCTTTGAAAATGATAATTTTTAGTATTGTTAAAAAAAGGCGGGAATTGCCTGTTAAAGGCAGGGCACAATTGGCGCGAACAAACGAGTGAGCGAGAGTCGCAATTTCTTCTGCTCTGTTTCAGAACGCCTTCGGTGTGACCGGAGCTTTGCGGGGCCCTCTACTTAAGCGGCATTTTCAAACTGATTCGGAAATTTCAGGTTCGGCTGCGGGCTCCAACCACCGCGTTTAAATGGCAAAAGAAGCGCAATACGTGCATGCACTGACGTTGAGGATTGTTTTTGGATACTACCACCTGGTCTGACCCTTTTATGGTTGAGTGTACCATAGTGCATCGATTTCTTTCGGGCTTCATGTCATATAGTGTTATTTTTTGTGTTTAGGATTCTGATGTTAATGTAATCAGAATAAGGCTCATGTATACGAGGCAAAACCCTACCCCCCCCCCCCCCCCCCACCCCCCGTTTCCTTTTTTTTTTTCCGCTCTATTACATGAGGAGTGCGGGTAATGGCTATTACTAAGAGTCCAAGTTCTTGAGTAAGTACTCCATGAAAGTTAGCGAGTTTGTTTTCACAAAATGAAACTACAACATAGATATTTGAAAATGTGCAATTCTTTATTAAATGTGAAAATTGGGAAAATTGGCCACAGAAAAAGCCGGCAATCCCACAATTATATTTAGGGAAAACAAGAAAAACAAAAACGGTAATTAAAATCCAAAATACCGTCGAAAGTGTAAAAAGATGGCAAAACACTAACAGAGGAAGTCTGTGGATCACGGATAAAATAAAGAAGAAAAATAGGTTATTAGAGTACAAGGACAACACAGGCATGGACAGGAACTTCGCATATGACCCCTTGCCCCTCCCCCCCCCCCCTCCCACTCCCTCCTCCCCTCCTCCGACCCCTGAGTCGCATACAGACCCCTACAACGTACAAATGTGGCTATGGGCAACCAGAGCTGAAACTTCACCTGCCAACAGCAGCGCCTTAACACACAGCCTAGCGAGCGGAGGAAACAGTTTTCAGTATCACATGCAGCGATTTCGCGTCGGCGAATTCACCGCTATTCTTGAGGAACATGAAACACACGAGGATAAACCACTATGCCGAAGGTTACCGTGAAGAGGACATTAATTGCACAGAAGCCCTTTTGTTTCTGGAAGACGTCATCTTACCTGACTCCGTGCCACAAATACTCAAGAAGGGATCGAAATTCACTGTGCCACCCAATGTGAACGCTGAAGCAATCACATTGGTTGTGGTATCGTATTATAATACGATACATAGAGATATGCCCAATTAATAACACTTATACATATAAATGCCCAATCAAATACCGCCATGTTTACATTCATGAAGACATTGGTCGCATAATCGTGTCAGGTTAAATACCATTACTGCGAACTATCTGCCGAAGTCTATGAGCCCTTGGAAATGTCAATGACTGAGCATCACTGAGAGATGAACGTGTGGAATTCGTTACGTTACAGTAGTTGCATGCTGCGCAGTCTTCGCGGCGGTACAAAAGTCTGCTCCCATGGCAAAGTGCAGCACTTTGCATATAGTATCTGAACATACACATTGCTCGAAACAATTATGTTTTAAAGCACAATTTCCCGTGCATGTAATATTCTAATACGACGCTGAACAACTGCGAAATTTCTTAAACAGGGCTCCACGATCTGCACACAAGATGAGTGTCAAAAACTGGAGCAGTGAAGCTAAAGAAGAAATCGTTCCATTAAGGATTTATTGATGGTTTCCGAAGTCTAGAAGCTAAATCCGGGCCCTCAGAAGTGGCATAGTGGAGTGTGCAGCAATTAACTTCAGTTATCTGGTGCTTAATATGTGCACCAAAATTCCAGCTTATGCGCGCTGCAGAAATCCGTACCGGTAGAAATGCCGCCAACGGTGGACTCGATGCACACCCACGACCTCCAACTTAAGTCCCTTTCGCTTAAGCTGCTAGATGAGTGGCTGACCAATGAGCTTGAGCAAAAAGTGACTAACGACGTCCTGAATACTTCTTTTTAGCATAGTTTAGCGCAACACAGTTACAACTTATTCATCTGCGATGCACGAATTTTCAGTGTCATTCAGATATTGTGGAGAAAAAGGAACAAAAAAAAATAAAGGCAGATCTTGCCTCAGCTTTCAATGAACAGGATAGCAAAACTGGCAGCGTCTTGGAAAACGGGTTCCGGCCACTGTGCATATTCCCCTCTATTTCGCGTTCACACCTATGTTTTCCCTCCGTCTCACTGCAAAGCGTCGTAGCCGAGAAGCGCTACTCCATAAATTTCTTCTCAACATCCGCAAATAAAAACTGGCTATTAAACTCGAGTACCGAGGCACGCCTATCAGGACTGGCACGACGTTTACACCGGTATACGAGACAACGCAAAATCGACCTCGACCCCGATAACGTACGCGCACGGACGTTTCGGAGCGAAGCGCGTGTCTGGCCCGTTAGATACGCGCTGCACGTACCTACGCAAAGGCAGCGCCAGCTATGAAGCGACAGAAATCCACGTAGCAGAAAGTCACGCATCACCTCTCGGGGCTGTTTAAAAAAAAAAATAAGCGTGAAATGGGAACTAAGCACGTACCACGGAAACGGGTGGCACTCGCCAGGTGGTGTGGGGCTCCTCGCGAGGATCAGGCGGCGCGCGCATTCTGGGAAACGCCGCCGGGCAGCGGATGGTTCGCGCACTGGAAAACGAAGGATGCATGCTCCTCGTTGCTGCTGTGCCCAACCCTGGGCATTCTGGCGGAACATGAAGCGACGCCCTTCACGGCTCCAGCGGCAGGCGGGTCGGATGTTTGGCCGTGGGTGTGTTGCGAAAGTGTAACCGATCTTCATTCACCCGCTGCGGCCCGGCGGGCGCCGGATTTGTCAGCGCTCGGCGGCGCGGGGTTGAGGCAACGACGAGCTCTCATGCAATTCGGGCGCCGCGCATAAAAGGCCGCCTGGCTGACTTTCGCTAATGCCGAGAGCGGCTCGGCGAACGGGCGCTTTTTTAAATGCCTCAACATTCCATTTCGCTCATACACGAGTCTCCAGTGCCGCGGGAAGGTCGAGAAGTTTGTACACTCGCGCGGTGGGTCAGTGACTGTCGCGTCCTGCTGTTGAACACAAGGGCGCAGGTTCGATTTTATGCTGCGCTGTCACATTTCCATGGGGGTGAAATGCCGGGGGTGAAAGGCAAAAGCACATGTGCAAAAGAACCGACTGATGGTCTTGTTGGTATTGTATTACGTGAGGTACAGCATGAACGGGATCCGCAATTAAGACTACAGAGAAGTATGTAGTCTGTACCATACATACTTCTAATATTTAGATATTAGAGCAGGTTAAAGAACCCCAGGTGCTCAAAATTAATCCGCAGCCCACCACAGCACTGTTGTTTTCAGCACGTTGAAACATTCTGGGATTCTACGTGCGAATATATGACTATGAGGCACGACGTATATGGGGGACTCCGGATTAATTTCGACCACCTGGGGTTCTTTGCCGTAATTCTAAGCACGCGGGCGCTTGCGCATTTCACCCCCATCGAAATGCGGCCGCCGCGGTCAGGATCGAAACCGCGTTCTCGAGATCAGTCGCGCAACACCATAGTCACAGAGCTGCCGCGGTGGGTTATTCAGGACGTTAAATCCGATGAATGAAGGAATTAAACAATCAGCCAATCGAACTTCTACGCGGAATCAGCGAAAACTACGGTGAAAAAGTGACGAACGTCGTTGTGTTATACCTCAGCAAGCACTATAGGGCTTAGCGCCATCGGTGTGACGAAGGAACACTTCCGGCTGAGCAAAAATTGATGTCACGCCATATCCGCTAAAAAAAAAAAAAGAAGTGACGTCATTTTAGTTGCCAAAGCCGCGAAATTCATTTAGGTGGTCTGCCATTAAGGCCGTATTTTAAATGTCCCGCAATTCGAAGTGATGGCCGTTTCGAGCTTTCAGCGCACAAAGCGATGCAGTGAAACGCCAGCCGTGTCGCAATGGCACCCATGCGCATTGTTTCTTTTTAGGGGCCAAAAAAAAAAACCTTTCTGTGTTGAGTACTGGTCGCATCGTCGAGTGCCAAGCCGGTCGGCCAGCGCGGCCGCATGAAGGCAGGTAAGTGAAAAATTATCCGGTGGTCGAAAATCACTACTTTTTATTGAACACGTTACCGAGGATGAAATAGACCTCGCAAGTACACCGCCACCAGAACTCAGGCAAATGTTGACGAGCTAAACAACACAACATGCGAAGGGGGCGTGTATTAGCAGGTGAACTTTACGAGCACGTCCTTCTGCATACTATGAGAGCTGCAGATCATTGCAACTGATAGCGTCGTGAACACGCTCTTTATCGGGCGCTGAAAAACAGGTATTCATCGTTAATTGTGAAGGGAAAGAATTATTTTCTTCCCTCGCCACACCTATATAAGATTCATGCGAAATATTATTTTCTTTGAATGAGGTCGTTTTATGTCTTGTTTTTAATTAAAAAGGGTTTTTATTTAGCAATGTTTGTTCCCTCCTCACTTAGTCGTGCTTCGATCGCTGCTCCCATAACCGCCCTTGCTGGTATTGGTGACAATTGGTTCTGGACCGTTTTTCGCCCGAAGCTTCGCGACCCATGTGTATCGACCTTGGTTGTTGCGCTGACAGATCATGAATATATTCCTATTCCCCAAGTTCTCACTACTTTTGCTCATCTTTGAACATGTGAATGAGCGCGAGCGCGCGATATATACCGCCGGAGATATGTAACGATGCAGTTTCGCCACATACGCACTCACAGTTGCGTCGGATATATCAATGACGCATGTTACCAACCGGGGTTCAGTTTACGCTGCGCAACAGCACGGGCCTCGCATGCTTGCTATCACTGTCATTTATTTGCCCTTCGAGCGAAACTGTAAGAGTGAATGAATATAGGACGAAAAAAAAAAAGGTACTGCCCGTTCTGCGCTTTCAGTCAGCTTTTACACGCTTCCTTACTTGAGCAGGTTCCTAAGCGCAAAGCAGAACGTTGTAGAAAGCTTCCGAAACAAAAAGCTGCGTGTTGAAGAACAATTTCTCAAAGGCAGGAGGTGGAGAAGTGCACCGTTATGATCTACAGCGAAAATCTGTCTTTTGTACATAGGTCAGCAGAGCAGTGAAAAAAAAAAAAAAAAAGCGCAAGTAACTTGATTTTCTGAAGAAAACGTTAGTAGGAAATGTCCTCAGGGAAGATGACTCCTCCTTCATCCTGTAAAATACAACGGTGACATTCAGAGCCCCATAATTCAAGCGTTACAGGCTGATTTCACGCGTTTTAATTACACAATCTGACTTTTTGTGGCCTTTTGTGACCTTACATTCAGCGCTTTTAAGTAACCGGACCATATGTGGTCACGTGACTTTCATGCGCATTTCTGCGGCCTTTAATCGGTAGAGCGCCGCCATTTTGCTGAGCATCATCACGCATCTTTATTATTATATATTCATATTCAGCGCCAGCACAAGTAATAGGTGTCAACATCTCCTAGAAATGATGTACTAATAGAAACGATGTAGACATCAAATTCTCTAAAGACATTTGATTCCAAATAGTTCGGAGTTATGTCGAATAATTCACAGCGTAATAATCACAGTACAAGTTCGTAGCGTCCGCCACTGTCTTTTTCTAACGTTTTCGTTATTCACAGCTTACGAGGAAACCACACAATCACAAGTATACTGGCGATTTTTCTCCTATTGCGCCCCGTTGAGATCATTATCAGCCCGGATGTCGTAAGAAAAACTGTATAGACTTCTGGTGTTAGTTTAAATCTCTTTTGATGGCAGTCATTAAGGAAGCAGTGAGAGGGGGAACCAAGGTTTGGTCGAAACGTAAAAATAATGTAGAAGGCACGACAGGCACCAGTGGTGACATAATTACGTAGGCGTCGCCCACCCCCATTCGTGGCTTAAATTTCTCCCGACTACCTTAGGCGTTTGCTTGGTTTGCAGACGAGCTTGTTGTTGCACGAGAAAATGAGCGACCCGTCTAGTCGCGGTGCATCAAGCGAGCGGCGAAGAGCTGCGCCTCGTGACACATCACAAAACTATTCCGCCGTCGCGTTAGCGGAACTGGCTTCTGCAGCCGAGTTCAGAGCAAGCCAAGAGACAAGCATGCACGAGATAGTAGGAAACCACACGCTGTCAACGAAAAAATTCTGTCGCAGCCGATATCGCCGGTGATATGCGGGTCAATGCGCGCGTACTTGTGACAAAACAAGCCTTAATTGTCACGAAGCGGAAGAATGCGATGCTTGGATCGTATCATTTATTTGGCCTGACAAACAATTAAGGGGAGATGCGGCGCCGAAGAGGTTAGATTTCGTTCCGCTCGTTTGCCTGCCGTGGAAATTTAAGTTACACTACCGACATTTCTAAGCCTTTTATTTATTTATTTATTTATTTATTTATTTATTTATTCATTCATTCATTCATTCATTCATTCATTCATTCATTCATTCATTCATTCATTCATTCATTATCATTCACTTACCCTCTAGGTCGTAGGGCACTGGAGAGGGGAGCGGGTACAATGTTAATAAATGCAATACAACAGCAACAATAGAAACAATATAATACAATTGACAACCATGTAGTTATTGACAATTCAGGTTCCTAGCAGCACTTTCTATCAGCAAATATACATTTAATTGCAACACCATTGAGTGGAAGGCGATTCCAACACGAACATGCACTGGGATTATATGATTCATGATAACGTTTAGGGTTTGAAAATGGAATACCTACTTTATGATAGGGATCGATGCGTGTAGAACTGCAGGATATGGTTTTGTTAGTAGCCTATCCTTAAGGAATGAATTGTTACGATAACTCTTATGAAATAAACAATGGCGGAATACGTTTCTACGATGACCTGCCGTGGTAGCGTAGTGCGCGGCTTTGGCATTGCGCTACTAAGCACGAGGTAAAGAACGACGTACAGCGTGAAAGGACAAGGACTGATAGAGACGACAAACACAGCGCAGTGTTTGTCGTCTCTATCAGTCCTTGTCCTTTCGCGCTGTACGTCGTTTTTTTACCGTGAATTACCGACTAGTCCAAGCAACCACCCTCGTTCTAAGCACGAGGACGCGGGATCGAGTCCCAGCCGCGGCGGCCGCATTTCAATAGATGAAATGCAAAAAAATGCCCGTGTAACGTGTGTTGGGTAAGAACCCCAGGTAGCCAAATTAATCCGGAGTCCGTCACTACAGTCTGCCTCGTAATTATATCGTGGTTTTGGCATGTAAAACCCCAGAATTTAATGTCAATTTTCTACAATGAGAAAGGCGGGGTAACGAAAGTGTGTCCTGTCTAGCTGTAATATTAGCCATGCGATGATAGTTGGACAGAATGAATTATTCAGCTGTGCGATAAAAAATGCGCAAGGATGACACGCGTTTTTTTTTTTTCAACCATGATTTATTCCCGATTCCTGCGCTGTTCGTCACATTCGAGTACGTATAAAGGAAACCAAGTAAGCGCACTTCTATTGGTCCACAGAATTTTTTTTTTGTGTTACACATAGAGCAGGCCTGCGTAAAGAGTTTGCTACTTTAGGCCCCTTTTCATTCAACGAGGTTGCCCAAGACTACTTGTGCTGTTTTCTCAGCACAGGCGTTCTCAACGCTTTTGTTTTGAGCTTTAAGATATCGAAATTAAAAAAAAAATAGAAAGCCAAAATCCTCGTCATTGACTATATACTTTCCCCTAAAATTAGCCTTGTAAGTTTTCTTTAGTCACGTGGTGTTAACGGCAAGCGTTGTGGAAAATGAGAAAAATGGGCCCAATGTTTCGAACGAGCTCGGTTTTGTATGTTTTTAGCACACACAAGCTGCATTATATAAGGCCGTCTCTTCATCGAGGGTTCGGCGTCTCGATCTTCGTCTGGGATCGTCGCGTAGGAGGCATGACAAAAGGCCGCTCTTTCCCCGTCTGAGGCGATAAGCCCACATGGCGTGGAAAAATGCATACTAAACAAATAAACTGTAGAAAAGATAGAAAAATGAATAAATAAAACGCTCCAAGAGGGCCTGTGATAGAGAGTCTTCTCTGATTCTTCTTGCTTCTGTTTCGTGGCTTTACAGCTGTCAAAGAGTTTGGGCCCGGGTTTTCGAAATTTGCTCGATGTGCGCGCCACATTTGCAGTACACGGCATGTCGAGCCTCAGTGTCTTGGAAATTGTTAGCCACGTGCAAGGGACTGCAAACGTGAAGGGGGCGGATGCACAAAGCCAGCTTGTGAACAAATTTTGTTAAATAACCCTATTCACACGCTAAAGACGTTCCTTAGATATCCATGCTTAGGGTGTTCGGCGCTTTAGAATACGCGCGCTGGTCGTCAAGCAACACGTCATTTACAGAACCTGTGGACGATAAGATGTGGATGCAGTTTAGCAGATAGACGGTGATCAAACTAAGACGCCGTATTAAATAACCGACCTCCCCCCGTTTTCTGCAAGAGGATTTTTTTTTTCATTGCAGACATAGGTTGGCAAATACAAGATTATCTGATTTATTCGTGGTGTATTGAACTAAAAATAACTCACGTCTAGGCATGCTTACTAGGGGAGGAACATGTGTAGCCTTCATTATGATTGAAATCAAACTCGCCAAGCTCGCTGTTGCTCTGCATTATAGCATTATGCGGTCTTGGACATGAGCAGTGCGCAGAGAACGCAAAATTATGCTGCTTGTAATCCTTGCGACACTATGAAGTTGGAAAGTATACAGCCTTCATCCCACTTAACACAAATTGGTCATTAAACGCCTTTGCGTTTCTCCTGCGGATGGTGCTGGGGAGTTCTGGTTGGGGCGCCCTGAAGGGCTGGTGCGTCTACCTTATAAAGCCTTCGATGTTTTCCCCTTACAGCCTGCGTTTGTTAAAGTTAACAGCTATAGAGATGCGTCTTGATTGTTTGGGTTAAGTCTGACAGTAACTGTGCTGCCTGCACCACTGGTGTATGCGATGCGGGTTCTGCGATAAAGCGTAGTTCTCGCATAGCTAGCCTTGCGCGTAGATTAGAATTATAGCGATGAAATTTGTTGGTCGCCCGACTGAGAACAGCAGTCTAGAATTGTAGGGTTCGTGTGCCTCGGCCGAGGGTCAAGAAAAGTTTACTAGCGAAGCGCTTACCCCTTAAACCCGCTACGGTCGATTAAAAAAAAAAAAAAGACTGCTGCATGGAATTCTATATAAAAAGTTGGTGATGTGCACGTACCCATCTCCCCGATTTATGTCTGCAAACAGTTGTTAGGATGACGATGTCGATTCCGAACACACAATAAGACTAAGAACCCCCTCTCCCCCCCCCCCTTTTTTCTCTCTCTCTGGCTCCTCCGCTATTTGCTTTTCCTCCCACAAATACGGCATTTTCTGATCGTTATTAACGATCAGAGGATTTGTCAAAATTTACGCCGAAGTTGAACGTCACCTTAAAATCCGCCGTAACGTGTTCCACGCACATTTTACTCGGTCGTCTATCGACAAGCTATTCAACATAGTGAATTCCCTCTTTGCTGGAACGTTGGCTACACGGAAGGTAAGATTATAGTTCAGCGAAGATGAAGATCATTTCGTTGCAAACCGCACACTGTTTTTTTAATAAACTTGTCGAGCACCCGCGCTTCTGGGGGGAATCACGGCTACGAGTTTTCAGCAAGTCTGTGTGCGGGACAAATATTTGTCCCGGTCCGTAACACGGAACAGGAAAGCAAATTGCGGGAAAGCCTCGCAAAACCTTGGGAACGTTGGCAAAGACACAAGCCAGTTTTTTTTTTTTTTTTTTTTTCATTGTATGCCTTTCGCTTGAACCTATCTTTTTGTCACTTGAATATTTTGTGTGACGTGTTTTCTACTTTTCCCCCAGTATGGCGTAGGCTATTGCAGAAACCAATGAGAAAATTACTGCAGTTCCTGGAGTCGACAGCTCCCTGCAACTTTTATATAGATTATAAGTGCATTTTCACGTGGGCGCGCAACTAGTGCTCGTTCCCTCCCTTTCCTTTCTCCCCCCCCCCCCCGCATTCCTTTACTGAAGTAAAATGTAGCCAACCGGACGTGCGCCATGGTTAACCATCCTGTCGTTCCTTTTTCTATCTCTCCCTCCCTCCACCGAAGAATGGTATAACTTTGGTTGGGGTTGCTTTTAGATATACTTATGATATATTATACCAGTCTGAAATGAAAGACGCTGTTTTCGTTCCTGCACAGCGCACGTGAACCGTTATGAACTGTAATTGCTTAATCGCAGCGTTAGAAACCTACCGTTGGATTAATGATGAACAGTTAATGCGCCCTGTGATGGTGTACACTGCACAGCACCGACGATGTTGCGAGCGCCATCTCAATATACCACACCTCTTTTATTTTTGTGAGCCCCACGGGAAACGGCCGCCATTTGCCGAAGTCGCCGCTTCGCGCACAGTGCGTCCTCCGGGGCTCTCCCTCTCTCAAGGTCTGCGGTTGATATAAAAGCAAGGCACAACTCTAGGCACTGGAATATTAGCACACTACGCCCGGAATTTTTGCACCTGAAGTTCGGCGCACGTGGCGGGATTTGTTTATCGACGTGACCTATATGCCGCGAAGTAAGATTGTAAGACCTACTCAATTCATTAGCTGGCGCCAACTAACGAGTTCGCTTCCGCTCCTGAAAAACGAAAGCAGGCGCTTTTGTGTCGGAGAATTAATGGATTAGCCGTTGGCCCAAACCAATTAACGAAAGAGGTAGAAACTGAGGTACAACTTATTTCCAGCTGTTCGCGCGAGAGTGAGGCTTTTGGACGGATTTTATTGCACTCAAAATTTCCATATGCACTTTGTTTTTTGCGGTACAGCACGCCTGAACAGCCCTGAGCTCCTCGCTTAATTACTAATTGTGTTCTTGTTTACAAAAGGCCTCACCACACAAGGGCAACAACCGCCCTGCGTCGAGAGCGAAGAGCTCATTTGCTATTAATGCGGCGACATGCACGACGCAAGTTGAAGCGCAAAAGCCCTTGTGCCCGATCTTTTCAGTGTCTGCCCGACAAAGGCGACCCCAATAGCGGCTCTGTTATTTTTAATTGACAGACAACGTAAAAGGTGATTTGGGAAACGGTTGTGGCCTTCTGGTGCGGTTGAAGCACGGCGCCGATAAAGTTAGCGTTTTCTTTTCGCGTGCATCTTCATCCTGTCGTCCTGTTCTAAGTTGAGACTGGTAAAACATTCTTTCAAGGCTCTACGTTCTTTGACTTGGCGGAAGAAAAAAATGCTAGTTTATTACTTCAACAAAATGAAGGTGAAACTTCCCTTTCCTTTTTTAAATTTCTAAACCTGAGCGCCGGTACGTCAGCGTGACGTCACAGATTTCAATGCACTTTTTGGTATTAGAGATGTCTCTTGCGCAGCAACAGTTCTCTAACCTTGCTAGGTTTAGTCTTTAATTCCTATTCAGCGCAACGCACGCCTTCCTTATTAATAAACAGTAAACTACATAGACTGGAGTAAGCGCAGTCACAATCCTTGACGTCACGGCGTTCTGGTGTGGTAACTTGACGTCGCCATTCGTCGTCCATTTTCTGGATTTCATGGAAATAAGAGTAGCCGTTTTGCTGTTGCATAAGCGTAATCTCTTAGTACATATTAAGTTTTTTTTTTTTTTTTGTTAGCTGTATGCAATGAGATGTTGGTGTCAGTTAGACGGCGCAGGTTACAGCTTAAGTTAATATTCTTTATTATTGCCTCTTTAAAGTTTCCCTTAAACTGCGTAACTAACAGCCCAGTTTTTGGGTAACGCTGACGCGCTGAGCGCACAAACAAAGAAGACAGCAAGTTGACGTATTCAAATATCACTTTGGGTAGAAGCCTCACCGTAAGCGCAAGTAGCACTGTGTACGTCTACTGTGCACAACTGTATAGAGTTAACTAGAGAGCGTGTAGTCATGCCACAACACTGCTTTAGCAAGTTCACTCTTTTTTTAATATTTTGCCAGTCACTGTGAGTACACGGCGAATTTTGAACACCTTAGATTCAACAAGCTCCCGTCAGCGCAGTGGCCTGCCTTGCGCAACCGTTGCGACGTTTCTGGAGCAAATCAATTGCACTTCTTCAGTGGAACGCCAGGGGTCTCGAAATACGCACGTCAAGCTTCAGTGCTTCAGCAATTTATTTATGCGAATCAGTTGTCCGTTCACATAACTTGAGAGCCTCACTTATCGGCAACTATTCGCCGGTTGGTCCGTTAAATGATAATTTGCTTCTTCAGCATTTATTGGGCGTAGACAGGTCTCTGTGGATATCCACGAGGAACTCACTTTAAGCTCACCAAATGGTAAAACCTCGCAAATGTGTGCCATTCGTGTAAAAAATAGGGTACTCATTTGCATTCATGAGGGCACAAGATTTCTCACCAAGTCGACTTGACCGGGAGAGACTTAAAGACATACTTATGGCGACGCCTGATTTGGGCTACTATGTGCGACTTAAACGGCTCATCATTCACTTTAAAAAAGGCTTCAGGACAAATCCCAGAAGCACGAGTCTGCTTTAACTGGCTTCTCAACACAGACTTTGGCCTTTAAGCGACAAGAGCGCGACTCGTCTGTCCCAAAGCTGAATGATTCTCAGACCTTGACACTCACCCCAACGGCCATATTTTCATCCTACCTGATAATAAAGGATCAGGTCGGTTCTTTGCCTTACTCACCGTGGTGGTTCATTGGATATACGGCGTTCTACTTCTGAGCACGAAGTCGCGGGTTCGATTCCCGGCGACAGCGCTCGCATTCGGATGGGAGCGGAAAGCAAGGACACTCGTGTACACTCGGAGTACTGGGTGTACGTAAATAAAAGTTAAAACAAAATAAAGGGCCGTCGGAATTTAACCAGAACAACTGGTCTACCACCCTGTATTTTCTTCTCCCTCTCTTGTGGTATGTAGAGCCCATCAATCAATCAAATAATCACTCTTTCCTGTTTTATTTCGAGACAGGTTGACTGGAAATCGTATAGACTTTACGAGGAGAATATATGTAGGGATGGGCATTCCCACGCTTTCGAAGAAGTGATCTTAAGAGCAATGGAAGGTTCTACGCGCACATTTACGGTATCAACAAAGTGCACTGATACGCGGAATCGGAAAGGTTTCGGGCCAAACTCCGGCATGTCGAGAGGCGGTATAGGCACACAAAACCTTCTTTTCTTATTCTTTTTTTTTTCACGGAAGCCAGGTTCGCACAGAAGAAAATCGAGCGTCAGATAAAGGAAGGAGAAGCGAATCACTTGATTCTCGCAAGCCCTTGCCCCGTGTATATAGGGCGCCCTGGATGGCCTTCGCTCATTGCCACAACACGGCAGCCCCTTCAGTGAGAAGCCTCATCAAAGACACTGAAAACTTGATGTCGTTGTTAATTTTTGTCTGAAGGCTGCCGGCGAAGTTGTTACGCTGATGGAGTCGTCCCTAGTCGTGATCCTGGCTTCGTGTTTATAGCACCAGGCCAAAGCAGGGATGAGCGTTTTTTTTTTTTTTTACGTGACAAATACCGGTGGATTTCACCACCTGCAGGCGCTCCTCGTCGTCAGGTCCCGAAAAGGTAACGTGCACCGCCTTATGCCACCTAGGCACAACGCATTGTGGACCTCTTAAAACATTCGCATAGTCCCTGGAATCATGCAAAATGCAGCCGGTTAGTCTCCGGCAGATGCTGCAACGTACCGAAGATACTCCGTAAATGTGTCGTAACCCGGACCCTTCGCAACATCCGCAATTGCCAACCATGGCACTTTCCCGCCAAGAAGCAACATCTTACCGTTTGTGGCCGGGAGTGGCATTTACGAACGCTTGTTGTTAGCGTGTTGAAATGGCTGATGTAGTCTAAGTGCGACTCCTGTAGGTGCGAGGAAACCATCCAGCACCTGCTGCACGTGCTCCTGTCATCAGAACGACATTTAACACCTCTCTCTCCTGACAACATTGTACCGGCAGGACATTAGACCATTTTCTGAGTCTAACATAATAGGATCATGGCTACATCCGTCGCTGGCATAAAAGTTATTCGTGCGCTAGTGCAGTTTTTGAAGGGCACCGACCTGGGCCGAACCGTATACAGTCCTCCTGTACATCTTCCTGTGTGTGTGCACTGCTCACTCGCACTCTTTTCCTTGTTCTTTTTCCCTTTCTCTTACCCCGAATGTACGGTAGCAAACCGGACGCTGTTGTTGTTGACCTCCCTTTTCTTCCCTATATTTGTTTTCTTTCTCTCTCCCACAGTCTCTTTTGCACTATACGGAACTCGTCAAGTGTACCGTTAAGTTAATGAAGAGTAAGCTACTGACACACTTTGTACTGACATGATTTGTTATTGACACGCTTTGTTACTGACACGCTTTGTAACTCGCCTTGTACATCATGGGCCGGCTTCCGACGTGGCCATTGGTTGATAACGTCATTGATCGCGTGTAAAACAGTAAAAATATGTTAATCATTTCCCTGCAGTGCTCTTTACAAATGCCAAAGGTTCTTACGAAAATATGACGTGTGATGTACCCGTCCGTTCAGCATGATCCGTCCGGCATGATATATCCGACCGACCAACCGACCGACTGTCCATCCGTCTTCATTGTGGGCAGTTATGCCGAAGACGTAGAGAAGGAGGATTTTAAATAAAAACTCTACGCAGGCCACTTCGCCTGCATCAATGACGACCCGTAAGTTTCTTCCTTCAGGAAGACGGTGAAAGTATACGTCAGCCTTTGTCGAACTGCCTTGTGAATGCGACCGCACGGTTTTTTCTCCCACAAGACCCTGGAGGTTGCATGCAGAGAGGGTGAGAGCAGTCATTCGTGTGCTGCACTGCAACGTTACACTTTTAGCCTTTTTGCATAGCATGATAAAACAAAAATTGTCGCAGTTTCACCCAAAAGGCGAAGCACCAATTGCGATAGTAAATTAGTAAAGAGCTATACGGAGTAAGGATAGTAGTTTTATGAGCTGTATAAACTTGGACATGCAGCAGCACCAACAACGCGCATAACTGTTGTCGACGCCGTCGGCGTTTTGCCCGCGTTCGCACCGAACGCGCGCGGCGTTTTTATATAAATACGTATTTGGTGCCGCAGCTAAACGTCGCCTCCCCTTCCTCCCTCCCGTCCCCCCACAGCCTTTCGCGCGACGGAAAAAGTTGCGTTTGCTCTCTATATATGGAAAGGAGGAAAGAGACGCTTAATTCTACAGCCCTTCAGGGAGCACGGCGCAGAACGCGCGTTTGCTCTCTGACGTGCGTTCGCTCCCCGTGATAGCACGCGTCCCTCGCGCCCTTTCACTCGCACATACAGCGTCCGGAGCGCAGCGACGATTTCATCGCCGTTGACGTCATACGAAACCTCACAGCGACGGCGACGGCATAAATCTGCTTTGGAGTGTCCATATAATTGCTATCGCAATAAAAAAGTCGCAGTTTCGCCCGAAAGGCGAAGCATCGATTGCGATAGCAAATTAGTAGACAGCTATACGAAGTAGGGATAGTAGTTTTATTGGCGGCCGTATAAAGTTGTAAATATTCGCTTACTAACTAAATAAACAAGCACGATCCCGCGCGCACAGGTAAACATGAACACATCTCGCTCGATGACCGCGGGAGCTCGTCAAAACGCTGGAGTGAGAAAGAGCGCCAGCGGCAGCGAGCAAATTGACCTTCGCGCTGGCTCTCGCTTCAACGCGAACTATAAACGTCGAAAGCGCAGCGCATACCAATCTACCGGCACTCGGCGAATGCACCTTGGCCCATCGCAGGTCGCTTTGAAAATAGTTCCGTGAGCAGCAGCCGCGTATGCAGAACGCACCCTCCCCCCTCCCGTCTCCATCGCTTCCTCCCCGTGACTCGCACGTGAGCAAAGACCGTGCGCTTCCGGCCGCGTTCCTCTCTCGCGTGCGCGAGATTAAGCTGCGGTTGCCGGCTCACCCTCGCACGCTCTCACTCGCACACGCAACGCACGGCGCGCGGCGACGATTTTATCGCCCTTTGACTTTATACGGAACATCACGGCGACGACGACGGCAAAACGCGCTTGGAGGGTTCATATAATTGCTATCGCAATAAAACAATAGAAAAAACAATGCGTCTGCGTGGATGGCGCTGCTTACACAACGCGCACCCAGAGCCATGTGTAAGAAACTCCGAATACCTTTGCAACGCACTCAAGCTCAACGCGTGTGGCGCAGTTTTGAAACGACAGAAACAAAAGTAAGATTTGAATACTGGCTAAGCGCCTACGCTCGCATAGAGTAGTATATATACGAAGAAGAAAGCGGTGACAGGTGAGCTGAGCGCCGACACTGCTCGTTTCACATGCATAACAGGAGCCTTTCGGGGCGCTGCTCTTAACGCATCTCAAAGCGGGTCACGCTGCACTCGCTGCATGCAAGCTCCTCGTTCTGCCCCGCAGAGCGGTGACGCCAAAATAGAAGAGAAAAGAAAGAAAGTAGAAAGTTAGAGGCTCGCCAGGCAGAAACACTTTGTATCGTTTCTTGACGCTACGGCAAAGAGTCGGTGGCGGGGCGGGGGAGGGGGGATAGGGACGGATCTTCGTTTCATTGTCGTCGTTCAACCGACCGCACGCGCTCGCACAAGCAGAAAACGACACGCACCCCAACCAATTGCCCCACATACAAGTGGTCGATGTAAGTAGGGGGAGGAGGGGGAAGTGGCTGGGGGCAGTGCGCAATTGGAATCCGCTGTTTCACGAGAAGACTGCGAACGACACTCCGATCACCGGAAGTCCCCGACCCTTTCGTTCTTGTTTCTGCTGTCTTATCAGCGATCTCGTGCTGGTTTTCTTTTTTACCTCTTCCTTTTACCCATTGCATCTGGTTTTTTCCATAGTATAGTTTCATCTATTTTTCGGCATCTGGCAAACGCAGTTGGCGCTTCGCGGTGCATCTTGCAAGCGGGCGAGACCGAAGTCTTCGACGTGTTCTGACGGTAAACATATGTTCTTCGTGCAGTTATGTTCACCGACAACGCGTGTTCCGTGAGCGTGAAACCACGAAGTAGCCGTGCGCACTTCCATCAGTGGTGCTTAGATGACCAGGAGCTTATAGCTGCTAGACGTTCGATTCTGCCGATTCTCTCACACAGGTTACTCAGCTAAAAGCCTCTTCCTGGGACAAATGTCCCAGCGCGGACTGCATACGAACTTACCAGCGATTATTCTGAACGGCTTTTCTGTTTCGACGTGCTGCTTGTCAATCCTTTATATATATATATATATATATATATATATATATATATATATATATATATTTGCTTCAATGCATACCACAGCGTTTTCTTGCAAAAGGTAACTGGAACGCCAATGCATTTTGTCGGACACTTTGTCCTGAGAATTCGTTCCAAGTGGATACACCTGGTGAACCCACCGGCTATAATTCGTAGATTGAAATATGTGCTGTAATGTAATTATATAAAAAATAATTATTATAGTTATGTTAATTATTTTATTAGGCGTTTTGATCTCTCGTTGAAGTAATGGCCGCCTCATTGAGTAGTTTAGATCAAGGATTATAATTGTGCTATCTGCCACAAGCAATCTTTAAAAATTTGGTGCAGCTAAAATAAAACACCCGGTATAGGGAATCGCCACCGGTCGGTCAGTCGTTAGCGTTTGTCGATAATGTTGCCGACGTGGAGCCGACTACATTGTTCCGCGCGACCAAAAGACATTCATTTCAGCTGGGAACCTGCCATATGCCATCAGACGATACGGCATAGGTGATACGAAGGCAGTCCTGAAGTTTTCCGCGGTCTTTCCACTCTTTCATATTGCGGTATGCAAGAATGCCGTTCTCCTGTTATACGCAGTAGACACATGCACAATACATGCAGGGTGCATATCAATATCATGTCACGGGACCTCGGAAGTGCCAGCAAAAACGCTTCACTGCATGTAGACATCGCTGAGCGTCACTACTTTGGCGCCCCTTTTGTATCAAACTCACAATGGACTACCGAGAAGTGTCGCAATGGTACATTAGCACCTAGGTCATTAGCTCTTCACGTTTTGACGTCTCATAGGTGAAGAATTTTGTGGGGAGTCGCGAGGACGCTCTGATATGTGGCTTTTCGTTGATGTAACGCGCTCTACCATTATATGGCACGAATAACTTAATAATGACTTCGAGGCTTGCGCAAGCCTGAATAAGTTTAATTGTTTAACCTTGAACAGTTTCACATCCGCGCTAAAGAAAAGGTGCGTATGAACATGTAAAGCGACAAAATGTCTCCTGAATTATTCACGTAGCGCCGAATATCGCCGGTGAGCGCGATGCCCGCGCAGCGTAATAAACCAGCGGCAAAGGCGGCATAAAAGAGACAACATTTTGCGAGTATGCAAGGAATTTTAGCGTCCAGGACGGGAATGAGGTCATGCTTTAGTAATGAGTTCCATCCATGCTTCCATTTTCTTCGTTACAGCGGCAAATACGCGTATATGCTGTCAGGCGCCTCTTCAATATTTATCACGTTGTTACCAATGTTTTACCCACTAATATTACTTATGTATAAACACTGGAAGTACGTATGAAATGTTTTATATGCTATAAATGTTTTTATATGTATGAAATGTTTTAGAGTAAGCAGAAACGTTGTGTGCATGCAGAAGCAATTCAAACAAGCAGCTGGCAAGGAATCCAGGGAGAACTAGGGGTATTCTTCTTCTTTCTGGAGTTTTACGTGCCAAGACCAGTTGTGATTATGAGGCACGCCGTAGTGGAGGGCTCCGGGTTAATTTTGACCACCTGGGGTTCTTTAACGTGCACTACAACGCAAGCACACGGGCGTTTTTTGCATTTCGCCGCCATCGAAATGCGGCCGCCGCGGCCGGGATTCGATCCCGCGATCTCGTGCTCAGCAGCGCAACGCCTTAGCTGACTGAGCCACCGCGGCGGGTATAGGTCTAAGGGAAAAAATGATTAATAATCATGTAAACATATACAAACACCGCAACGAGAAAGAAAAGCCGGCTATCAATTGTCTCCTAAAAGAGAAACCACGCCTACCCACTTGCAGAGGAGAGAATAAAGCAGAAAGATAAGGAGGAGATAAAGGAAGAAACGCAGACACTATAGGAACAACATAAAGTGGAAAGACGCCAAAGCAAATTTCTGTAGACGGAAACGAGTGCATAGTGCCTTATATCTGTCTTATCAATGCTCTGCAAACACAGAGCAAGCGCGGCTGCAATCGATAGGATGTAGACGTTGTAAGTAACTGACACTACAAAAATGCTCCGCACAGAGTGAACTGACGTAACAATTCATAGCGACGTGCTGCTGCCGAGCATGCTGCGGGATCGATTCTCAGCCGCGGCGTTCGTATGCCAAAGAAATGTGTCATCCATTTCTGTCCCCTTGCTCTTTCTCCATTCTCTCTCTCTCTCTCTTTCGCAGTTATTGTCCTAAGAATTTATGCATACCAACGCGCCCAGCGTACAGTCTTGCCGCATTACGATTTTTTAAGGCTACAGTTATACAGGGTGTCCCAACTGTCATACACCAAGATTTTAACATATGCAAATGCCACGTATAGCTGGACAGAACCAAGGTAATGTTGTTTGCCGTCTCTTGGAGATACTCTGATTATTTTTTTTGCATACCGCCTAATTAGATATTTTTAAGTTAATTATTCAACTTCTCAAATATTATAATCAGATGAAAAGTGTCAATGAGAAAATTATAGAGCAACGCGAAACACTCCCGATACAGCTTTCTGTTGCTCAATACGTGCTACATAAAAGTGTTTTTCAGAGCTTGAAATAAGCTCGCCAATACACGCAAAAAAGCCGCGCGAGAAGCCTATATATTGTTACGGAGCAATATATAAAGAGAGAAGCCTTCACGCCAAAGTTCCCGCTTGAAATACGAGCGAATGCGTCACGAAAAGCTCGCAAAAGCAAACGAAGCTGGAAACACCGCCGCCACCGGTTTTGCATCATCATGCAAAACCCGGAAAGTTGACAACAACCACGGCTTCTCGGCATGACCTCTGAGATTTCGCCACGCTGAAAACCTCGGAGGCTGGGATTGGTGTCATTTCTGCTGACCGCTAGATATAGGCGTCGTCCGCGCAGCTGATTTTGGAAGGCTTTTAATACGAAAATTAAACAATTAGCAGCCCTGCAGCTTTGCCAAGATTGTTTAATTCGCGTATACTATAGTCATCTATAACCTTTCGTTTAAAGGCAAAATAAAGTTGAATTTCACTGAACCAGTTGAGCCAAGTCGAATTCCGTTGCAGTTGACCTTTAATCCCCAGCTAGAACAAGCGAGCACTGGTGAGCCATTGTTCTAAAACAACTTGTTAACCTTCGACTGCTGGAAATGACTAAGTTCGCCAAGCCTTATTTATTTTTAGGACCGCAGCGTATTCTAACCTTATTCCATCAATTGCCGGAGCAGCCGCCGGCATTGAGTTCGCGACGGCGAAGCATTGTAGTCGATACTTCGACCGCAAGTGGAGCACATGGAAATGGGTTAGCGCATCGCGAGTGTTTTATTTTTATTATTATGTTCACGATTTGCTTGGTCACGTTTCCGCGTCGTCTTAAGTCCTTTGTCGATATTATTTATTTATTTATTTATTTATTTATTTATTTATTTATTTATTTATTTATTTATTTATTTATTTATTTATTTATTTATTTATTTATTTATTTATTTATTGAGTGAGTGAGTGATTTATTACGTGTTTATTTTTAATAGCAAAAGTTATAAGTGATAACCACTTAACCATCTACGAGGCGCAAAACACCTAGTTTTCAGAATCAATGCATAAAAAATTGCTTCGAAGCGTCTACCGGCTGTCAGAATTTTTTTTTGTTCTTTTCTCGATGTATTTCTTGCTTATTCGATTCCTCTTTTACTTATTTTTTTATTTATTTATGCTGACGTACACGGCTACTGGTAACAGGTGGCTCACAACCTTTTCCAAAATAAACCGATCTCATGATGAGTTTCACCCCTCAACGGCTACTGCAAGAAATGTCTGTACTTGTCATATAAGCGGGCTGAATGGCAACTATGGTTAAAAGCACTCATGTTTATGTAATTTTTTTTTACCGAGCCATCTCGACTTAGCCCTTGAGGTGAGAAGGTAGCGAAGTGACGATACAAAAATTTGAAAATAGATAGCGGGCTGAGGAGATGCACCACCGCGCGTGCCGCTAATAATTTACTGGAAAAATGCACACCATCGTTGTAGGCATTCCCCCCAAAGTTCATTTGAACACAAATTCAGAGGGAATGCGGTGGTGAGTGCCGAACGCTGGGGGCTACCGGAATCAAGCCACCGGCAGGGCATGCGCACATGCGCTCTAAGCGTGGTCAGATTGGGCCGTTGACTCGGGTCGCCTTCCTGAAATCGGTGCAGGGTAGTTGTCGGTTTCCATGCCTGGGATTGATTTTCATCTAGTATTGCATTGTGCACTATTTGGAACGCATGGTTTAAGCCTCACTCTTAAAAGTCTTTATTCTTTATTTTTACTTATTTTTCTCTCTCTCTCTCCTTTCGCGTCCCTTTACCCCCCCCCCCCCCGGTACAGGGTAGCCAACCGGAGATAACCTCTGGGTAACCTCCCTGTCTTTCCTTTACCCTTTTCTCTCTCTCTCTCTACTGATGCCGTGGCACTATTTTATAAAACAAAAGTTACCGTGTCTCTGCCACCACCACAGTCTGAAATGCCTTCACTAAATTGTCATGAGGAGCTTGCGATATGTGACATCGTTTACCAAAGTATCACCATTACTAGCTCTTGAGGGAATGCCGCTGGAAATTGCGCCTTTTAACATTTTATATTATTCTTCGTTTGTATACCGTCAGTAGTTCTAAAAACTTTGATGCATTCTATTTATAGGACCTAATGATGGGGAGGTTGGAAGCAGTCTAGTTATTCCGGCTATTCATTTCCCTTATGGACAAAACAGGAATACGGGTGAAATAAAGTAATATTAACAAAAAAGGACATGTTGACACAATGGTACACAATTCCAAGTGAAGGAAGAGATTAGCTATAGTTTACTGTTGGAAAACACGTAATGAGGGTGCGTACGGGAACGCTTCTATAATTTACGAAGGGCGCGCAACTGTTTTCGACGCTTCTTAATTTGTTGCGCCGGCAGTTGATACTATAGGGCACGGAAGTTTGACGGTCTATTTCGCACCAGTCGGCACTTGTGGGAGATTGAAGCGTTGTTCTTGACAGTAACAAACTTCAGTCGCCTAATTTCAGCGTGCTCTGACACATGGCAAGCAAAACGCAAGCGCCGCGCATGGTCGTAAACAGACGAATCAGCGCAAGAAATGCGCGGTTTATAGGGCTTGTTCCCGTTGGATGGCGGGAGCAGGAAAGCAGCAAGCATTGAAAATTGAAATGATTGCGATAGAGCAGCGGGAAAGAACATGGCAAGTATCAAATGAGTACTTGAAGGGGGTTCAAAGGTTACAGGTACAGTGACAATCAAAATGTTTTGGCACAATTTCATATACGTGTCTTCGAGCCGTCGTCCGCCGCAGCGGAACAAAATTTTCGGTTTCCTTGGCATAAGAGAAGGAGTGTTTGATTCGGTGACGCTAGCGTGCACTCCTTTCTAAAGAGTGGGCAGGCGTTGTGCCCCTTCCGGTGGCAGTTGCCAGCCTTCTCCTCGCTTCCCCTTTCCTGTCAAATATATGTTTTCAAATCAAATAGTAATAATAATGGATTGTGGAATGACGGCGGGAATTAACGGTGTAGGCGCACTTATAGGAACCGCGTGTGGAATTCAACTATATACATATAGAGCAACACGCCAGCTCGCGACTCGTGTGCGCCTTTCGGTGACAAACAAACTGGGTAGCTCCGTGAAGCAAGTTTTTTTTTCCTTTCTTGCTTCGTAGATACGCTTTAGTATAGCATTCTTCCCATCCGTGAAATCAGAGTGGAGCAGAATCCACCTCGTTAATGCCGAGATCGGGCGCCGTTTTCGAAACGAATCAGCGCATGGTACAAGCCTCAGCACCTCCTGTGTTGCCACAGGCCCTGTGCGTCATTTGCTCCTCCAAAAAGGCCAGCGGCTCTCTGAAACTCCTGCCAGCGGAATGGAGACCGCTTCTGCTCTGCTAACTGCGCACTGGAGCGGGTCGAAGAGCAAATAGCGCTCAGAAGGGTTGCACTTTGTGTGGTTAATTAGTCGATTCACACTATGAACAAGTAATGAGCCCGAATTCTAAGCAGAGTGAGTAGGTTGGTAGACATCAGTAAACGGAACAAATGGTGCTACTTTTTTTCTCTCTTTATGTCTTGCTACTTTTCTCCTCTCCTTCAACATCGCTCTCACGAACCGGTTCCATAGTGAGCGTGTATACATGTATACATCAGGCACGAATTGGCATACGGCTTGGAATGCGAAGGGGCTGGAATGTAAGCAGTAAAAGTATTAGACTTTTGTGAGACAGAACTGTTCATCTTTATATATAAGAGTGAGCTCTTGGTGCAACTCTTCCTAAATATTCGGGTCCATGGACGGTGCAGCCACGAACGGAACACTGATGGGTCCCAGCGTTCCTGGCAGGGTAGTCAGAGGTTTGTGTCGGCTCTGGCCCGGAACAGAACAGGTTCAGGGTAATTGGCTAGCTGAGCGCAGATATTTTTATGTGCGGCGATGTGCGTGTACTGTATCTCACCCGGATAATGCCCACCGTGCAATGCCAAGTCGGTGTCGCGGAGGCTCGTGTCAGCCTGTACAAGTTGTATTGGCAGCGTCCACCCAGAATGCGTCCACCCAGCGTCACAGAATGAAGAATGCGTCCTGATGCGTGTTGATTTCATCAATTTCTTTATAAAAGTGGGGCGACACGTTACAAGAACTGCTCTCATCACGTGAAAACGCTTCAACGCCTACAAAACGGCACAGACTCCATCCCGCGCTGCCCGGCTACCGCGTCCTAGTTGTGTGTGGCTGATGTATGCTTTCGGGCGGAGTTTAAATCCTTCATCGTTATGTGACAGGTTAAAAGTTAATTGTTCCACTCGTCAGTCTGTAAAGCAGTGGAGGCGATCGAAGCAGACCAACTTTTCCTTTTCAGAGTAAAAATCTCTTTGTCAAACTGAAATGCTCCATTTGCTTACGAAGTTCTTCTTGACAGGTATAGTATACATAAAATCAGTAAAGAGCAATAAAAATAGATTTCTTTTTGTTCTGAATGTGAAACCTCAACAAAAATGCAGTGGTAACGCACAAAACGGCGGCCAAGTGCACGAACTTGATTTGGCTGACGATGATTAAAAAGGTTCGCCAGGGAATAAAAATGACGAAATCTTCTTTCTGGCTGAGAGTCTGGGATCCGCCATAAATTTTTTCATCGACCCCGCGGGTAGGGGCATATGCCTCAGGTAAGTCAGTCAACATCTACGGCTAAACAGGCATTCGTTGTGAATATACCGCTCCGAATGAAACACACCGTAACAGTAGGTGCATTGCAGCGAAAGATTTCTGCGCACGAGACCAGGTAGTTGCATACTCTACGCTTGGGCGTGTGAGAGAGGCCCGAGCGAACAACACATGCAGTCTGTTTTCATCTTGTGTTAAAAGCAAAAACAAAAGAACAAAGAACAGGCAGAACAATAATTGTGCTACCGAATTGAGTCTCGTCCAACCGGCAATAGTTAGCGGTAAGATACCTGCCGTTGCGTTTTTTTTTTTTTTTTTATCTTTCTATTCCTTTCTTCCTGCTCCAAGAGCATTCAGAATAGAGGGTCCGTCAAGAGTATGCTCGGGGGCTCCTATCTAAACACATGGGAACGGAGAAACCGTTTATATTGAGAACCACTGCACCGATCTTGACTAGGTCTGTTGCATTAAAAAAAAAAAAAACTTATCATCTAGTGACTCTTGCAAGCAGAATGATTATCTATGCCACCAATTATTTACAAATTTGTTTGAAAATCGCAAGAAGTAGTTTATTGATTCGAAAATGTAGGGAGGTCGTCCGGAATGTGGAGCATCTGGCCTGCTACTCTACGTAAGGGAAGGGGAAGAGGGGAAGAAAGAGGGTAACAGTGGGGGATGATAATGGGAGGAACGAGGTGAAAGAAGACATCGCATAAATGTTAGAATCACAAGCACGATCGAGTCCAGGAACGTGTCGTCTAAGAAACGTGAAAGAGCACGCATTGCATCTAACGTCTGCCAACTCTGTCACTCAGCAATAAAAAAACAATATCACCATTCTGCAAACAGACCCTCATAATAATAATGCGAAAAAATTTATGTATTATACACTGCTATAAAATTTACCGTTGCTTTGTGCGTAGTATATATATATATATATATATATATATATATATATATATATATATATAACTGTTGGGTAAATAACGAGAAGAAAGGGAACCGAGGGGCGGATGGAACACGCCCCAAGGTTTGTGAGTGGTGGCGCTGGCTAACACTCCCAGGGTTAGTTCTAGTTGTAAAACATAAATGCCCCAGAAAGTGGATGGGAAAACGGCTCCACGGTAGCTCAATGGTGAGAGCATCGCACGCGTAATGCGAAGACGTGGGTTCGTTCCCCACCTGCGGACAGTTGTTTTTTCATCCATTTTCATTTCCATTAATTTATCATTTATTTAATGCAATTGGTAAATACAAGTAATTTCCCCTATGTTGTCCTTGGTGGTTATTGTAGGTTTATTTACCCAACAGTTTATATATATATATATATATATATATATATATATATATATATATATATATATAAACTGTTAGGTAAATAAACCTACGATAACCGCGAAGTTGTGCTTCTGCTTCTTCTAAATACGCTTGGCCCAGTGAAAAATCCAGTTATATATATATATATATATATATATATATATATATATATACATCAAACATACGTGTATGGACATATATGGACGCCGAATACCGTCCATGGGGGATTAAAATAAACCATTTTCGGAGCATTGATCCGTTTTCATGTGATCCACCCTTATGTGCCACGTGGTTTTTTATTCTTTTTTTATTTTCCAGCCAGCTAACCGCAGCTCGTACGCTTATTTTCCACTCTGATATGGCATTGAATTCACTATATTGTAGCATTAGTTCTTGTCCATCTAGAAACATTTTATGAAGTCGGCTGACAAAAAAAAAAAAAAGCAAAGAAAAGCACAGAAAAAGAATATTAAAAAACTAGAAAGTGGACCGTGTACAAGGAGTTGAGCCAATGTCAGTAAAAATTACACTAATCCGTGTTTTAATCAGTTCCCCGGCAAAATAGCCATTTCTTGCCTGTTTGAATATGCCTGAACACGCCTGACATATAGGGCGTTTTCTTTTTCTTTTTTTAGCTGCACGACATTTTTAAAAATTGCCTATGGCGGATAGCGCAATTTTAACCCTTGAGCTACATTACTCGATGAGGCGGCCATTACTTCTTCGAGAAACCAAAATGCCTAACTGAATAAATACCAGAATTACACTAATTATTCTTTTAAATATTTACTTGACGGCACATATTTGACTGTAATAAATATTGTCGGTAAGTTCGCAAAACGTATTCACTTGAAACGAGTTCTCAGGACTACACCAGTTTCCAGATATCACTTTTCAATGTGTCCGACGAAATGCATTGGCGTTCCCGTCACTTTTGTGCTTCAATGCATAAAACAGCGGTTTCTTAAAAAGGTAAGTGGAACAACGATGCATCTTTACCGCAAGTTTTACGGCGCATATCTCGAAACCTGCGCCATCAGGGTTCTTTCCAATTAAGTCACTATGCCTTGCAGCTACAATTCGTAGATTGAAATATATGCCGTAAAGTAATTAATTTATAAGTTAATTAGTGTAATTATGCTAATGATTAAATCAAGTGTTTTGATTTCTCGTAGAAGTAATGGGCCACCTCATTGAGTAATTTAGCTCAAGGGTTAGAATTGTGATATCTGAAACAGGTATTCGTTTTTTTAATTTTTGGTGCAGCCAAAAAAAAAGAACACATTATATGTATACCTATACCACGTGACCGGCTTCCCACACTTTCTTGCACTGTGACACACCTAATGCGCACGCATGAGAAGGAAAACGTATAAAACGCCCGCAATAGTGAATTCAGGACAGATGAAATATTCAAGAAAATACGTAACTTGCGGAGTTTAATGCCCCGAAACTGCACAACGGGTTCTGAGAGACGCGCTGGGGGACTCCAGAATAAGTTTGACCATCTGGGCTAATTTAATGTGCCCTTATATCACACGAGCGCTTTTGCAATTCGCTCCGATCGAAATGCATTCGGGAATAAAACTCGCGACCTCGAGCTCAGCAGCGCAATACCGTAACCACCGCAATGGATAATAATTTTAGAATAAGTGAAGTTGGGAAGAAAGCCCGAAAGGCCTTATTGATGATGCCACCTCACTTCTGCTTCTCGGCTTCCGGAGGACAAGAACAGGGAGGTCAGACTCTCGTCCTGCATGGCATCAAGCGGCGCGGGAGTAATTCGAAATGCACTGTCATAGCTGCCTGCACTCAGAAGACAAAAGCATAATGCAGTCTGGCGCGCCTTGTTAAACTTTGTGAGGTCACTGATCTCAAGAACGGTAGCGACGCTGTGACCTGTACCGGCAAAAAGACAGAGGTTGATGAAGTTTAGGCCGTGTAGTAGGTGTGGATCAATCTATACTTCCCAAGGTTACAAGGCCAAACATCAGGGTACGGCAGAACTATTAGCTCGGGAAGACATAATGTGAACGCAAGGTTCGGGTAAATACGTCCGCTTTCAATGTTCTTACTCGCCTTCAACTTCAGAACCTCGTATTCACCTCACTCTCCCCATGCAATTTTTCTAGGCTCTCCGTTATCCTAAGCCTTCATTCATTAGCCTTAAGATGAGTCATTTCGTACGACTTCGACACAATACTGGTGCAAGCTAGCGACTGAATAAAGATAACTCACTGCATTACTCGGAATTTTGCAACGGCTGAATATTTTTAGTCGTACATGTGATGACAGATTTTGGCGGGCAGCCGATGCACGAATAAAGGAAATGAAGGATGGTAGAAAACTGCTATGCCACTTCAGGAAATTAGTCGGAAAACTGGGAGTATGGCCGTTGCACGGCTCTTAACAAGCGCTGGGCAGTTGTGGGAGGCCACGACTGCTTGATTGGCAGGATATGCATCTGACTGCTGCATGTGGTGAGCTGCTTGAATACGTGTAGCTACCCGTGGAACTCCCAATTCGAGCAGTTTGAAACCGTGCGGAGCGATATCGATGAAGTCTGTACTATTCAAAAATATGGCCGAAACACCAAGTCATGCCAACAACCGCATCGACCTATACAGAGTCCTTCCTCCCTAGCCTCCCCCGTTTTGCCGCATAAGAGTAACATTATTTTTTTTAGCCAATGAAAAAGTTCACTGAAGGAATATTGTAGGACAGTTCATCAGATGAACGTCAAATTGTAACCTGGTACATAGCACACTAAACCTACAAATATGTCTAGCCGTATTTTGTCTGACCACATTCTGAACTGAAGCGATTTTAAGCATTGTTCCCCCATCCTTTTCTTTTCCATTTTTTAACAACTTAGGTGATTAAAGAGGCGTAGGAACTTAAGTTCAAAGCGTAACCAGATAAAGTTTTTTTTTAACTTTTGTTATTTTTTTTTTAATACGATCACCTGAAGAAGGAATGCTCGCCTCGCGGGGTGCTTATAAAGTATAGTGGGAATACGCATGCCCAGAAATTTTCAAGCGCATTTAACACCGCAATCAACTAGGTCGAAAAAGAGAGGCGATATTATTTGATATATATATATATATATATATATATATATATAGAGAGAGAGAGAGAGAGAGAGAGAGAGAATTGCCGCGCGACTGGCCGCTCGAGGCACTTTGCGTGTATTCGCGAGCTTCTTTTACGCTCGGAAAAACACATTTATGTAGCACGTATTGAGCAACAGAAAGCTGTATCGGGAGTTTTTCATGTTGCTCAACAACTTTCTCATTGACACTTTGATAATGAGGACAGTACTTCTGGAGTTAGATAATTAATTACAATTAGCTAATTAAATCTCAGCAACGAAAAAATTACTGGCGGCTACTCCACTGCACTGGAAACAGTACGCACTAGGTTTGCTTTGCGTAACGCCGTTCCTTTTTTATAAAATCGTGTTCTGCGTGATAGCTGGGACACCCTGTATATATGATATACATACGAGGATTTATGTCGGCTAAGGAGCTTGAGCGCATAACATGACGGTATTTGACGGGGACATCAAGGTGCCGAAAGCGCAATAAGATTAGTTAGCACAGGATATCACCAATGACGTAATAAACGAAGCACTTGCTACTCTATGGTGAAATTGAAGGGAACGGTACGTGAGCCGAGCCGTGATACACGCGAGCTTTTGAAACCTCACGCGAGCTTCGGAGTGAACGAAGTCTCACTCTCTGTTCCTCCTGGGATATCAATGCATAATCTAAGCAGCAAGTCCAAATTTAAGTGGACGTGCAGGGTCTTCAACTTTTAAGAAAGGCACCTCATTAGTATTCAAGCTCTCATAGCAGCCTAAATTTGAGTATACCATCCAGCAGACTAATCTTCCAACAATAGGTATCCTCATTAGGCATCGTAGAAAGCACATTTACCCCATGAAGTAAAAAAAAAATGTTGAAGCTAAACTGGCTTGAATGCTAATGAGATGTTTCCCGTAAAAGTGGACGACCCTGTACACGTGCTGAAAATAACGCCCGTGTTGCAGTAGGCCGCGGCACTGAAACACTGTTGAGACAGCTGAAGACTGGACGAGTGTGCAAAAGTCATTTCTGTCACTGCGTACACAAGACGTACACGGTCATAAAGTGTTTGCCCGTCTCGTTCACCCGCGAACTGGCAATAAGTTCAAGTCCAAGTTTCATTGATTTCCTTTGTGTACATTATAAGAGGATCAGTGATGTTAATTGCATTCGGAGGTTCCAGAGTTATGAAACTGTCAGGGGGGCCTCCTAGCAACACAGTTCTGTAGAATCTTTTAAGGGTGACTAAGCATAGCACTGAACCCGTAAGACGCGTAAAATGTGTAACTAAGAGGTCGGGCAAAGGGTGACGCAGTGGGCAGTGCCGTATTGTTCATTCACCGAGAGAGGTGGGATTCGCTTCACGGAGGATGGCTGTGTAGCGGCATCGCCCACGACGGCTTCTCATGTGATGGCCTCACCGTGTAGCACACCCTAACCCTCACCGTCACTCTCACTTTGTCTCTCGTTTTTCCCCAGTTGCGCTTACCTTCCGTCTCAGTGCCAAGGTACGAACAAATTAGTTTGAAGACACCTCATGAGCGCTCGCCATGAAAGGGAGCTCTCATAAGGACAGAGATGTTATGGTCATATATTTTCGGTGAAAATGAAGACATAGAGCTTCTCGTTTAATCTTGTTTTGATATTTTTCCATTTTTTCCTTTATTTTTTTTTCTTGGCTTGGCAGCGCGCAGATTGTGAATGAGTATAAACGCGTAAAAACAGACACCTATATCAGTTTGTTTTTTTTTTTTTCTGGCCTGCAGCTTGACGAACTGTATCGGGAGGAGTAAAAACGATATAAATGTTTTGTTGTTATTTTGTTTACAGATGTCATTTTGAAGGATAAATTCTCTACTTTGGCGATCTTGATGTTGGCTCCAGAAGGACACGTCCAATTTACTGAAGCCGTGTTAGCAACTTTAAGTGCCGGCACGTCGGCCGCACGGCGCAGCATAGAAGAGAGATTTCAACGAAAATGCCTTCACCTTTCACATTTGTGCGCGCACCTCGTTCGACTTTAAACTGCTTTGCATTCAGTATTGTGCGTACCTGGCTGCATCCTATAAGAACACCGTAGTTTGATTTTGAGCACTCGTGACTCGCAACGGGTATCACCGAGCCAGCGCGCAAAGCCGTCTATTGAGACAAACTCGTGTCTGTATAAAGTATAATAACTTCATTTACCACTGCCCCGAGGTAATCGGTTGGGGCAACAGTGAACCACGCGCGTCTGCTTCGTGCTGCATCACAGATGTCCCGAGACGGCTCCAGCACTCTCTTAGTTGTATACGGCCTCGGTAAAACCGCACGACAACTGGTCGCGCGGCTTTGCTTTGCCTGCAAGTCGGTCGTGTATACGATAAAAGCTCCCGCCGGCACATACACACGCCCGTGTTGACGTTTACAATTACGGGCGCGTGCACCGGGGCTGTTTTCGACGCCATCGGAAAAACCGCCGCGCCGCCGGCGTCACCGCAGAGGCCCGCTAATAGCCTACGCAAACATGTCATCCGGCATAGATAAAACAGCTCGCGGACGTCTCAGCGGGCGCTGGGAGGCGCAGGCCAATACCGCGGGTGCCGGGCGAGGGCCAGCATAACGCCGCAAGCGGCGGTCGCGGCTTGTCCCGCTAATGGCCGACAGCTGGCCCCGGCGAGCCGCTCTCTAATGGACTCGGCGCAGGAATTGTACGCGAGAGGTCTGACATGCGCGCTTTTCCGTGCTCGGGCAGAGCTCCTATTGTTCGGCGTTCTCTTCCACCGCGGTGCCTAGGTTTGAGCGCCGAGCACGGTTGCACGGCCAATTAGCTGCTCCGCCTGTTTCGCTACCGTTCCTATACAATCGCGTACGAGCCAAAATGTGATCGCCGTCTGCGCATTCGCAGCCAACTGCTGACTCAAATAGAGTGCCTCTGATTTTTTTTTTTTTTTCTACTCGCGTCCCGGGCCACGGAGGAGGTATACTAAAGGTAACTAGAGAAAAAATTGAAAGAAAAAAAAAACAGCTCTCTGCAAGTATAGCCAAGAATCTCTTCGCGCACTGAATTATAATTATGATGATGATGATGATGATGATAATAATAATAATAATAAAGAACGGTGACGCGTACATTCGAGGGATGGATTCGTGTGGTGTTCGCTGGTTCTCGTGAAGAGGACCATCGCGTAAACGTACAGGAAAAAGGGGGAAAAAAAAAGAAATGGGTGAATAAGCGAGTTGAAAGAAAACTGTGACATGTGCCAATATAGTGCAACATGAAAGTATTTCTCTCTCTCTCTCTCTCTCCTCTTCCACTCTCTTTTTCATTTTATCCCCCCTACGCCTTAGGGTAGCCAACCGGAATTACCTCTGCCTAACCTTCCTGCCTTTCTATGCAACGTTTTTCTCTCTCATGCCGTGAGCACAAGCGGTTCTACGTTGACATTGCGTCACCTACTAATCTTGACTTCACTATATTTTCCCCTATCAACCACGTGTGAGAACTACATCGGCCGTGTTTGCGATGTGAACTTTAAGTTACTAGCCGGCGTCAAACGAGAAGTCCGACTATATGAGAGGGACAAGTGGGTAGTACATTATAACATATTCAAAATTAAATTCTGGGGTCATCATCATCATCATCATCATCATCAGCCTATATTTGTGTCCATTGCAGGACGAAGGCCTCTCCCTGCGATCTCCAATTACCCCTGTCTTGCGCTAGCCGATTCCAACTTGCGCCTGCAAATTTCCCAACTCCATCACCCCACCTAGTTTTCTGCCGTCCTCGACGACGCTTCCCTTCTCTTGGTATCCTGGAGTATTACGTGCCAAAACCACAGTATGATTATGAGGCACGCAGTAGTGGGGGACTCCGGATTAATTTTGACCACCTGATGGGGATTCCTTAAAGTGCACCCTATGCACGGTACACGAGCGCTTTTGCATTTCGCCCACAAAATGCGGGGGGCGCGGCCGGGATGACATCGCGCGGTCTCGCGCTTAGCAGCGCACGCATTATAACATTAGTTAATAAACTCAAACCGCCTATTTCTGACAACAGCTCCACAGACACCGCCAAAGGGTGCAAATATTGCAAATATGTTCGTTGCAAGCGTGGGATGGTACACTTTTGTTTGACCGAGAGGATGAGCACGCCTCACAAGTCTAAAGAGAGCACCTTTCTCAACAGATTTTGTATATTCCCTGGTCGAATAGTTGTCTGACGCTAAGGAGCACGACGCACAATAAAGCGAGCACAAATCCCCCCCCCCCCCCCCCTCTGCATACACACACACCCACACACATGCGAGAATAAAGCTTAGCGTCACTATATGTCACTTCGCCGATGGCTTAATTTTTTTTTTTTATTCAAGAAGGCGCTTTTCAAAATCTGGGTCAACTGCGTAGTGCGTGTCCCTCTCTAAAAGCTATAGACATCAATACATCGAAATGTGCGACTTCTGTTTTTAGCGTTGTATACTGGCCTCTGGAGCTCAGGGAAACTTCCGCGAAGACTGGAAAGGCGCAGCAGAAACTCTCGCAGGCACAAAAAGGAAGACGCGCGGAGTTTGGAGATAAAATGCTTCATGACGCTTCACTGACACACACGCACGAGAAAGGAAGACGAAGTGTCGAGAATGACACCGTGCCTCAAGTTGAATAAAAGCAGGAACGTACAGTCCCCGCTGTAGTAAATGTATAAGAGCAAGTGAGCGATGACCATAGCGCTGAAATCACAACTAGCGGCGTTGCATTCACGACCACGGCAGCGGCAGGAGTGGCAGGCCGTTTCCGCTCTTCAAGCTTAGGATGGTTCGGTAGGGTATAAGAAGGTCAAGGACACAGGACAAGAACGAAAAGGAAGTGAAAGTTTAATCGGAAGAAGGCCTGCAAAATAGAATGTGGTAAGCCTGAGCAAGGCAAGGGAAACACCGCATTAAAGCAGAGAGAAGAAAGAAAAAATAAAGGTGGTGGGGAGTGAGGTATGAAGCAAGTTGGCCCGATGTCCCGCGCACGCTTGAAATAGTGTTGTGAAGCTTGGTAAGCAGTGTACATGCCTACACATTTGGCATTGTGTATGTACATCTTGTACATTGGGATGGGTGGCACACCTTCGTATGACAGCTGTGATTGTGAGTAGCCTGTTAAAAAAATTAAATTATGGGGTTTTACGTGCCAAAACCAGTTCTGATTATGAGGCACGCCGTAGTGGGGGACTCCGGAAATTTGGACCACCTGGGGTTCTTTAACGTGCACCTAACTCTAAGTACACGGGTGTTTTCGCATTTCGCCCCCATCGAAATGCGGCCGCCGTGGCCGGGATACGATCCCGCGACCTCGTGCTCAGCAGCACAACACCATAGCCACTGAGCAACCACGGCGGGTGTGAGTAGCCTGTTGAACACCTCCTTTGCATATGTCCCCGCTGTGATGACCAACGCCTCCTACTCTGCGCCACGTTAGATCACCTGTATTCAAGGTCATTCTAGTTGTCGAAATCACTTAGTCCGATGGCCACCTGCGTCGCAAGCCCAGAAAGTGACACGTGTACTACTGCGCTTTCTGAAGTCGACAGACCTCTGTGAGCGACTGCATATACAGGGTGTCCCAACTGACATGCATCAAGATTTTTAAAAAGAGCAATTGCGTTACTCGATGAAAACCTGGTGCATATTTGCCGCGCGACTAGCCGCTCGAGTACTTTGCGTGTATTCGCGGGCTTCTTTCACGGTCGGAAAAACACTTTTATGTAGCACGTATTGAGCAACAGAAAGCTGTATCGGGAGTTTTACATGTTGCTCTACAATTTTATCTATGACACTTTAATAATTAGGACAGTACTTCTCGAGTTAGATAATTAAATACACCTGATTAAATCTCAGTAACGAAAAAAATTACTGGGGGCTACTAGTGCACTGTACTGGAAACAATATGCACTAGGTTTTCTTAGAGTAACGCAATTGCTCTTTTTTTTTAAATCTTGGTGCATGATAGTTGAGACACCCCGGAGCTTCGATGTGCACCTCGGCATGAAGCGATATGCAGCCTGAGTAATTTCCTTACTTTCTCCATCTCTCAACTCACTTTTCTCTGCGCAGGGTTGCAAACAGGACGTGCGTCTGGTTGACCTCTCTGCCTTTCCTTCACTTTTTCTCTCTCTCTCTCTCCACAAGCACATTTGGCTGAATATGACGAGTGATGCTGTACTTCGGCATCTTGGCGACAGACAACACATTTGTTGGACTTGTCGGTGAGGCATTCCTAGTACATACAGTGCGAGAAGACGAGAACGAGGTGAGACGTAGCGTATACGTCTTGTCCTCGCCTCATGGCCTCGCCTGCTTGCGTTGTATGCACTTGCAACCTGGAGGCCCAAACTTGAAAGGAAAAACGTATTTCATCTTTCTTCGGCATGCCTTGTAATTAACGAGCATGTTTGTAGCCGCGCTAAACCGACATGTTTTGAGTTGTGTTATTTTAATTAACAAAACTATTTCTTAAACTTGTTTTAAGCTGATACATAGAATATGGTGATTAAGGCTTTATTAGAGTGGATGGCTCGTCGGTCTACTGGGTAACGTGGCTGAAGAAACGGAAGCTGTCGGCAAAGCCAGTTACCTAGAAATGCTCTCCTGCACGTTTACACCATGCGTAGTATATACCGGACCCCGCAGCAAAGGCGTACAGCGCTCGCATAAGACTGTCGGCCTCCACTGAGAGACGGATCCACCCCTCGAAGCTGGCCACTTGACCCAGGTGCTTTCGTCGGAGGGCTCGTATTCGGGGCACTCCCTTAGCAAGTGCCCGATTTTTGAGGTGGCTGCCGTGCTGCATGCTGGGAAACTAGTCGGTATTGGCAGTAGCTGTGTCATCGCGTTAGTCTGCGGGCGTCTTCTTTCTTTCTGTGCACGCCAGCGCGCAAGCACACCCTGCGTAAGGGCAGTACCGATGCTTCCCTTGTACGCGAGTGCTTGACATGCACGCGGAAAGTATATAAAACCGGTCATTCATTGGTACACGAGATGCAGAAGGCACACAAAAATACAAAAATGTTTCCCATGAAATCTAATGTCAATAGATTTCTAATCAAATCAAATCAAAGCTAACTTTCATTAATTCAATCACAGTGTCATTCCCAAGAATGCACCTGTCACTATGCACTATCGCGCACGGCACATGGTATTATCCTGACTTGTGCCCTTACCCTATTTTGATACCCGGATCCCCGCGTAGACAACTCCCAAGAGCACCATTTAATGGACGATGAAGCGGAAGCGGCAGTTGCTACCGTGCATCAATGCCACGAATCGCTTCGTAACCGAGTAACACACCTGGACTGAATAAATTTTGCAAATGACTATTATTGGCGGTAACCTAATAACTGTCAAATCATTCTTACAGCCGTGGTTACTGTGTAACTGCGGTGAACCCACTCTCCGATGGCATGTTTCATTACGAAAGTTCATAACAGAATTTAGAGAAGCTAGTTGCCCGAGACCAGATTCCGTTGACAGATCTCGGTGCCTGATGGCCAGTGCATCGTTTCGTGGAAATTGAAACAGCTTATTCGCTTCTGCGCGGACTGATTAGGCCGCCCTACTCGAGGATTGTTTCCGCGCGGACGGTAATCAGAATGCGGCCTCTGTTGTATCCCACTTTCTCCGCGCCATGCTCGTTAGACGTTACGCAATATATTCACATATTTATCTAGGGAGACGCGGTTTGAGCCGAGTGGACATAAGTCGATTCTGTTTTCGGATAGACCCGCGATGTAGCTCAATATTTCGTTAAATGCCTGCCACAGTGTCGAAAAGATGATATGCCAGCAGAGCCTACGAGTAACGTGCAGAATAGTTTCAACCCAGAGAGCGGTATGCTCATCAGCGGAATAACCTCTGAATAGGTTTGCAACAAGTACGGTGTTCAGATGGTCTTCTCTGCACCAGGAAAATTGGCCAAGATGTGTCCCAAGATCAGCAGTGGCGGTCTTGCGACTTCTGGCTGTGGAATGAACCACACAAATCCGTACGTACGGTGTGTCACGCCTGTGTTCTATGAGATCCCCCTTTCATGTGACAAAGTTTATGTCGGTCAAACTGAGCGCTGTGTCAGCGAACGCGCCAGGGAACATGAAAGATCATTAGCAGACGTTACGTCCTCGTTCCAGAATCTACCCGCCCATTGCCGCTCGTGCAAAGATCTAAGCTTTCAATACTGTGAGCTACGACTTGAAAAAAAAAATCAAAATTCTAACTAGAAGTAAGGACAGATTAGGTCGCGAGCGATCAGAAGCCTTTTTTATCATGCAGAGAGGCGACACGTGCGTCAGCACCACGTCAGTCTCACTGTGTGAATTCATATTATTAAACAAAGCGAGATAACGTGCAGTCTGTTCACCTTAATCTACTGTTTTTTTTTGTTTTGTTTTTTTTTTGTACGTATAGGTTTTCCCTGTAGTCATGAACGCGCATGCGCTCAGTGCCTTCATTCTTCATGAATATGACGTCTGTGTGCTTCAATTAACATAGTTGGCGACAGCGCCCGTCCTGCCATGTCTTTCTGTGTCCTCGTCTTGAAAAGTAGCACTGGATTACTTTCGTAAGAAAGAAAAAATAAAGGTGAATCAAGCATTGATAGGGTGAATCAAGAGTGAATCAAGCGTGAATTAAGAACGAATCAAGGGGTTATGGAGTGGGCGAGTGACTTGCAAAAAATATGTGTGAGATTTGAGGGTCCAAGTTAGAGTAACTTAGGAAAAAAAATTTAACTGCCGAGTCACGGTTCGAGTTTGGTGAATCATAGGAAGGGTGACTTGCAAAAAAACCATGATGACTTGCAAAAATGACTGCATAATATGGGTTCAGAGTCACGATGACTCAGCAAAAATAAGTGCTGAGTCACGGTCCGAGTTTGGCGTAATAAGGATGACTTGCAAAATTGACTTTGCAAAATATGGGTTCAGAGTGAAGATGACTCAGCAAAAAAAAAAAAATGGTCTTCGTGTCACTGAGTGAGCGGCGCTCGGGCTTTGACCTTCAAGTCGTCTTAGTTGTAGCATAAGGGATCCCTAGTAATTTTGTATGGAAATCTAGGGACTCTACATAATCCCGGACGATGGCGATCAGATCTATACATGGTTTCGCTTTACGAGTGGTGTGTGCTACGGGTGTACCGGTAGCAGCGATAAACAGTATGTCCGCTCTAATCGTGTTTGTCATTTCTGGTGTTTTATTTTGTCCTAATCTTATATTTCCAATAGGCTTCGAGGGAATTATTTGACTGTGCGCCAATTATCTAGTGCCGTATTAGCGGATGCGCTTGCTGTCTCCCCCCCCCTCCCCCCCCCCCTCTTCCAGTGGCAGTTTCCAGCCTGCTCCTTGCTTCTTTTTTTTTTTCGTTTTTCAAGTGTATATATGCTTTTAAACAAATTGATAATAATAATAATAATAATAATAATAATAATAATAATAATAATAATAATAATAATAATAATAATAATAATAATAATAATAATAATAGTAATTGCTGCCCACCACTGTCACACGTAACAGGCAAAGCGAAAGCGCATGGCTCTGGTCTCCGTCAATCGTGAGAAAATGTGCAAGCCGACACTGCGATAAGGCCGCGAGTGGCCATGCCGCATGCCCACCCCTGGCACTCGTAGCCAAGAAACCTCGAATCCAGCAGCTACCGCTAGGCGACGCTGGCACAGTCCGTAGCCGGCCGCTCAACCAATCTAGACAATTGTGATTCACATTGTACGTATATGTAACCTACTTGAAGCACGTGCGAATTATACACGAACGCCTTTTAATTTTTTTTTCGCTATAATAATCGTTTCTCATTACGCTTGCCGTTTTCGCGGCAGCTTTTAGTCCTCAGAAAACGCCAACACTGCTTCGGCTGACGGCCCTATATTAGGCTATATCGCCTGTAGAAGAACACCCGTCATCAATTGAAGTCACTTTCTACCGCAAACGGAGGACGAGGCACAGCAACTCCGAACACCTGAAACAAATAAGCCTAACATTATTCATGACAATGAACTTTTTAACAAGTTTCATTGGACCAGTGGTGCTGATATGTAATCGAAGGACGTAACCGAGAGTAAAGACAACAACTAAATGACTGTTGCAAGCAATAAACAAATGAAGCCAACATACAATGAAGTTGTCTGTCGGCTTAATAAATGGTTAATTTCCCCTTCAACCGACAATGAAGTGGAAATTAACCATTTTGTTAAATGCATATGTAGAAGCAATGATGAAAAGTAAAATGAAAGCGGAAGAAAAGACAACATTCCGCTAGTGGGATCTCAACCCACAACCTCCGTGTGATGTGTGCGATGCTCTACCAGTTGGTCTATGACGTCTGGAGTTCCTCTTCACCTACTTTCTTGGGAATTAGTGTATGAGTGTTTAAGTTACTCCTGGTAGTGTTGGCCAGCGTTACTCACGGCCATGGTGGCGGATGTGGAACTGTCTGTCATGCGCAGGTGTCGCGTAGTACGTGAACTTAGCTTGGCTTGATCGTTAGCTTATTTAGGTTATTTCGAGCAATAAATCTAGCCCCTCGGATCCTCTGATTCTCTTCGCTTGTTGTAAGAGTTTTGGTACGTGGAATGACCTATAGTAAGCGGTGGGAAAATGGTGATGAATAATTATGACAATTTATGGAGTTTTACGATCCAAAGCAACACCTGAACCGTGAGACATAATACTGCAGTGCTACGGGATTATCACTTGTTAACCTGTACTGTACGTCACCACCCTACCGGAACGCGTCAACCGCCACCGGGATCTAATAAGCAGAACAACCCACCAGGGCGGGTTATACATGCATAGTTAAACAGCGGCAAATGTAAACAATCCGTTTGGTCACAACGCCTATAATTTTCGACGACCCAAATACGACTGCCGTCTGATGTTAGCGAGAAAAAAAAGTTATCCTACAGCTACCGGTGGAAGACAATTGCGATATGTCACACCATGCCACGATTTCTGGCTATCGATCACACTACGGGTGTTCCTTCATCTCAAGATGTCAGACGAAAATGAGGCTGTCAGAAGCTGGAAACTTGATTACCATTCAGTGCGGGCAACCCTTTTTCGTTTACGAATTGACGAGCACATACAGTTGTTCGGGATTTCATACTCTATGCCGACCCCAGCATTTTGCAGGATGTAGAAGTGTTAGTTAGGGTGAAGGGCAGTGATCATAGGTTAGTAAGATCAGTAATTTCTCTCAATTTGAAGAGAGAGAGGGAGAGAGAAAAATGAGCGAACAGAAAGCATGCCAACGTGGAAGCCATCAGGGGAAAAACAGATGAATTCAGGCTAGTGCTCGCGAACAAATATGCGGCTTAGAACAGGGGGAAGAAGATAACACAGAGATAATGAATGAGACCATAACTAGACTAATTTCAGAGGTATAGTTAAAGTAGGAGGCACCAAGACAACAAATGGGTAAGCGATCCCATGTAACAACGGGCCTCGTAAAGAAATAACAAACCGTGAAAGTGTCTAACTCTAGAGATTAGATGGAATTGGATGAACTGTCAAAGCTGATAAATAAGAAGAAAGTCAGCGATATTCTATATTATAACATCAGAAAGATTGAGGAAGCAGAAAAAAGTGGGGGCAGCATGAAATAAGTGAGAAGGAAACTTGGCATAGGAAAGAGCAATATGTACGCAGTGAAAGATAAGCACGGCAATGTCATCAGCAAGTTCCGAGATATAGTAAAGGCAGCAGAGGAATTCTATACCGAACCATACAGCACCCAGATCAGCCACGCTACCTTCATTGGAAATAGTGATGTCACCAATAAGGTAATTGAGAAATTTTCCGAGTACAACCAACTACTCTGTATGGCTTTCAAGATTACGAAAAATCATTTGATTCTGTAGAGGTACCAGCAGTAATGGAGGCATTGCGTAGTCAAGGAGTACAGCAGCATACGTGAATATTTTTCCAAATATCTATGGAGAATCCAGAACGATCTTAATTCTGCACAAAAAAAAACGAAAAAATACCGATCAAGAAAGGGGTAAGGCAGGAGGCACAATCTCTCCAATGCTATTCACTGCACGCTTAGAAGTTTTCAAGCTATTCGACTGGCAAGGACTAGGAGTGAGGATGAACGGCAAATATTTCAGCAACCTGCGGTTTCCAGATGGCATTATGCTGTCCAGCAACGCTGGAGATGAATTGCAACAAATGATTGAGGACATTAGCAGACAAAGTTGAATATTGATATGCACAAGACAAAGACAACCTTTAATAGCCTGGCAAGCGAACGACAATTCGTGATTGTCAGTCAGCCTCGAGAATCTGGCAAAAATACGTTTATCTAGATCAATTATTGGCAGGGGACCCTGATCATGAGAAGGAAATTTAATTTACAGAAGAACAAAAATGGGTTGGGGCGCATACGGCAGGCATTACCAAGTGATGAATAGCAGCTTACCCCTATCCTTGAAAAGAAAAGTGTACAATTTGGAGAAATTTGGAGGTTAATAAATAAGCATGAGAAGTTAAGGGCTGCACAAAGAGCGATGGAGTTAGAAAAAATGTCAGGCAAAACGCTAAGATGAAGACAGCGGTGTTGATTAGAGATCAAACGAGGGTAGCGGGTATTCTAGCTGACATTAACAGGAAAAAATGGAGCTGGACAGACCGTGCATGATGTAATGAGATAACCTATAACGCGGATAGCCGGTGGTCTATTATAGTTACGGAATGGGTGCTAGGAGAAGGACATCGGCCGTCGAGGACGGGAGATAATTAGGCGGTGTGACGAAATTAGGAAATTTGCAGGCATAAAATGAGGACAGCTGGCGCAAGACAGGGGTAATTGGATATAGCCGGGAGAGGCCTTCGTTCTGCAGTGGACATCAATATGCTGATGACAACGATGACGGCAGTAATTCGGCGAAACTAACCATGACAGCTTCTGCTCTTGGCTTGCACATGTTCAATCAATATTAAGTTATAGTTCACTTGCAAGTAAACAGGGTAAGCATGGTCACAAAATAACTAATGACGAAATATCATTTCGAATGTCGTCGCTGAAAACCAACGTTGCAAAAGAAAAAAAAAGTACTGTTGCTTCCAGCTCTGAAATGACCCTTTCCTTAGCTTGTGGTGATTAAAGTTTCATTTTTTTTTTTTTAGTTATTCAGTTATTTAATACTGCAGGCATGAAATGCCGGAGATGAAATAAGTACTACACATAAAACAATAATGTATGCACGATAACAGTTCATTATTATAATAACAGTTTTAAAAGTGCAAGTAATGCGTAATACAACATTTCAGACACTCATGTGACATTATTTATTAGATGCCAAAGAGAAGAAAATAAATAAATAATGGGTTAAAAGTACCAGCCAGTTAGGCAACTGAAGTGAAAATCAGCACGCTCAGTCGTTATAGGTTAGCCTCCACTGCTTTTCACCGCATCTGGGACGAAATTGACACAGTTCAAGTCGTTTGTGCGTCACTTAAGACATATGAGACGAGCAATGCTTTGCAACGCTCACTACAGTCATGCACTTTCTCAGTCAAATTCGAGGAGTTATCCAGTGGGTTACAGTTAGCTCCTTTATTCATTGTTCTTTATCCGCTGGGGAGAATTTGTGCAACTTGGTTAGGATGATAGGCCAGACCAGCGCTCATCCGACCTGAAATCCACACGAGTGCTTCTTCAGTACCTAGAATGCTACGGGCTTGAGTGGCCTACTATAGACATGCTGCATGCGTCTTGCCTAGTGCACGCAACGAATATGAACTCGTCTGTCTTATCTCTCCAACAAAATGCTAACTCGGGCTGGTTGGGAAGAGACAGGACAGACAGAAGGAAACGGACGAAGCGCTTCGTGCGCTTCCTGCTGGTTGTCGCTGTTATTCGATTATGCTATCTCTCTATCTCTCTCCTCTTTCATTCTGTCATCCCGTTTCCAAAGTTTACGGTAATTCAATTTGCAGTTTCCTTTATATTACAAATTTGCAGTTTCCTTTATATTAGCTAGCACGGCTGTTTCAGACCCTATTAAAATAGCCAATGCTTTCAATGTCTACTTTCAGTCAGTGTTCACGCACGACAATAACGCTCTCCCTTTGCTCACAAGTTCTTATCCTGAGTTGTCCATCGGTGATCTGGTAATCAGTCAAAATGGCATCCTAAACTTGATTCTCAAGTTAGACACAAAGAAGTGCACTGGATCCGATAATATTCCAAACAGCTTTCTGGTGCGTTACGCTCTCTGGTGTTCACGTTATTTGGCGATCGTTTTTGACAAATCCTTGTCTTCAAGTACCGTCCCCGAGTCCTGGAGGTTAGCTAAAGTCCTGCCTCTGCATAAATCAGGCAATAGACAACTTCTGTCCAACTATAGACCTATATCGCTTACACCAATTCCGGGAAGCTGCTGGAGCATATCATTCATAAACATATCACTGAGTATCTTGAATTGAACGACCTTCTGTCCAACACACAACACGGATTTCGTCGTGGCTTCAGCACAATAACACAACTGGTAGAATTTTCACATGGCATTGCTAGCAATTTAGACACTCGTAATCAAATAGATGCGTTATTTATTGATTTTTCTAAGGCTTTCTACACCGTTATACACAACAAGCTTCTAAGTAAACTAAACATAATTTTAAATAATCCTCAATTGATCGACTGCAGAGCTAGCTTTCTCAACTCGCGCTCTCAATTCCTTTCATTTGATTCCAACTCGTCCTCAGCAATAAAAGTAACATCTAGTGTTCCGCAAGGCTCCGTTCTGGGACCCCTGCTATTTTTGATTTTTATAAATGACCTTCCCAGCAATATTAGGTCCAAAGTCCGTCTCTATGCCGACGACTGCGTGCTATACCAGGTAATAACTACTGCTAATGATCACACTTTACTTCAGGATTCTTTCAGGCAGTTTTGCTCATGGTGCTCGGATTGGCAGATGCGCATAAACTTTCAAAAAACAGTAGTATTGTCATTCACAAACAGCCATTCTCCATCACAGCATGTGCATGCTTTCAACAACATAACAGTTCCCCGGGCGCAGACGTACAAATACCTTGGCGTTATGTTCACGCACAATTTGCAGTGGTCACATCATATAGATTATGTTACCTCTGAAACACTAAAAAAAAAAATAGGTTATTTAAGATGAACGTCATCTCAATCTGCAAAATGCACTAAATTACTGATGTACAAAACACTCATTCGCCCTATATTAGAGTACGCTTCATGCGTACGGCATCCATATAAAGTGTGCGACATGAATAAAATTGAATCTATCCAAAGGAAGGCTGTTCGTTTCATTCACCATCGCTATGACCATGATTTTTCACCCCCATCTGCAATGACCGCGTTGAAGTTACCTCACTTGTGTACCAGACGTGATATTGATTCTTTGAAACTGTTACATTCATTTGTTCACTCGTCTTGCCGACTGCCTAATGATAACTACATCGTGCATGCTCTTCCGACTAGACGTGGCCACAACCTTAACTTAAAGCCCTTTTTTGCGCTCACTAACGTATTCAAACACAGTTTCTTTCCGAGAGTTATTGAATGCTGGAATGACTTACCCGGTTGTGTTCGTGAAATGGCGACATCTGATTTTGTAGAAGCATTGGTGTGATGTTACTATTCTAAGTCTTTCATTTATGTATTCCATGTACCCCACTCCTGCAAAAGCCCTGCATAGGGCAGCAGTATTTGAAAATAAATAAAATAAATAAAATAAAATAAACTGTACAAAGTTTAATTAACCACTCTGTCTTTTCTTTCCCGCTCTTCTCTCTCTGGTTAGTTATGAGCGGGCTATCCTAAAATCGTAGTTAAAAAAAACATAACGCAGATCCCACGCACTATGGAAATCGGTGTACGCGAAGCGTTCACGAGCCAGCAAGGCAAAATGATGCATTATATGACAAGAGACGCGTTGCATATTTCGGTAGTAGTATTAGTAGTAGTTGTAGTAGTAGAAGTAGTAGTAGTAGTAGTTGTAGTAGGAGAAGAAGTAGTAGTAGTAGTAGTAGTAGTAGTAGTAGTAGTAGTAGTAGTAGTAGTAGTAGTAGTAGTAGTAGTAGTAGTAGTAGTAGTAGTAGCAGTAGTAGTAGTAGTAGTAGTAGCATGTTTATTTATTTCGTGCATACGTACACAACAAAAGGGACAGAAGCAAGAGGCGCTTTATACGCCTGACAAAGGCTTCTGCACCTGTGGTTCGCAACAGATACAGATTTTTTTTGTGTGTGTATTACACACACAAAAAAAAAAACAATTGACGCATTATAGAACAACATGAGCGATAACAATGTGGTATTTCGCACTTACAAAAGCAGCTAATGACAGACACTTTTCATACAGTAGTAACAAAGGAAGAAAAAAAAAGTGAAAAAAAGTTCACTCACGCCTACTTATGACAAAATCAGTATAATTTATATATAAGTTCTACGCAATATTGTTTAGTGCTTATAAATTATTTCGTTTTCCAACAAAATTTCTTTACCTTATTTTTTTAAAAACCTGTGGACTAACGCTGAATTTTAAGCTATTTTTCAATTCATTAACTAATCGCATTACCTGGTGCTACATCGTTTGTTTTCCACAATTTGTCCTCGTTTTTGGCAAATTATGTGAAGAACACGTCCCTCAGCCACCATGACGGGCCTTGCAGAAAAAGTTAAACATTTAATCTACATTAAAACTTGTTGAATCGAATTAAATTCTGGGGTTTTACGTGCCAACACCACGATTTGATTATGAGGCAAGCCGTATAGCGGAGTACTGGCTTAATTTTGACCACCAGAGGATCTTTAACCGGCCCCCAATGCACGGGACACTGGCGTACTTGCATTTCGCCCCCATCGAGATGCGGCCGCCGCAGCCGGGATTTGATCCCGCGACCCCGTGCTTATAATAGCAGCGCAACACTGCAGCCGCTAAGCCGCCGCGGCGGATAGTTTTCAAAACGTGTTGAATCACAAGACATGGCGTGCTTGACCTTGTAGAAACGTGCCACAGCGTCACACTACGATGAGAGACTGGCGACGAATTTCGGCGACGAACGCATCCCTTAACTTCTGTCTTCGTCGTCAGCTAGAATATCCGCGCGCCCACTTTTTATAAGTACATTGTTGCTATGCGACGCAGCTAACGCACCAAGCGTCTCAAAGCGCTGGCTTGCACGAGGGAAACACATGTAGGTGTCTTATTCCGCCAATTTAGGGATGCGCGACCGTGGCCTCATGGCCAGAGCAGTGGGCTTAATTTTGTGTGCTGGGAGAACGGGGTTCGAAACCAACCTGCGGAAATGGTTCTGTATATATATAGTTGAAAAAATAGAAGCACGTAGGATAAACATAACAAGATTTTACTATTTTTTTAACTACTTCTGTGCCGGCTCCGGTTACTCTTTACTTCACTATATATATATATAGACCCGAAGGTATATTCAAAAAAGGAAAAAAAGACGAACGTTTATGGCATATTTACTGACTGACGTTTCGGCCGGAGGACCGGCCTTCGTCGGAGTGATTCACTCCGATGAAGGCCGGTCCTCCGGCCGAAACGTCAGTCAGTAAATATGCCATAAACGTTCGTGTTTTTTTTTCCTTTTTTGCATATATATATATATATATATATATATAATATATATATATATATATATATATATATATATATATATATATGTAGGGCACGTGTCAAGGTCACAATAACAGACATGCAGAAGCATATATACATACTACCCGCAAAATGCCACGGAAAGCTATCCCTTGAAGAAATACAATGAAGTTCTGAAGCAAGAAAAAAAATGACGAGAAGTCAACAAAAAAAGAAGCCACGCTTGCGTGACTCGCTCGAACACGATGAGCGAGTGACCGCAAGTCGCCTCCCGCAAAACGCCCGCGCCAAAAACGCACTCCCGCGCCAAAAACGCCACACCACAGCATACAAAGTGTATTCAGCGAGCGCATCCGTTTATGGATATTAAAAAGACCTGACACGCTCGTCCGTACATCTGTGCCTACCATTCGGAGTTCACTGTACTATACGAGATGCCAGAGATGTTTACCTAGGCAACGGTGCCCCCCAGGATCCCCGGCACAGTGCGACATGGCAGCGGCATTTGATCCCGCGATGGAGCTATTTGCCGAGCACACATCCGCGGGATACAACCGGCGTTATTATTGTTACTTTTTGTGTTCGTGTTTGTCGTGGACCCTCTATCGTTCCGAGTGCGGGCGCGTCGAATATCCTGAAAACCTTTTCTTTTTCTTCTTCTTTTTCTTCTTTTTTTTTTTTTTTTTTTTTGTCACGGGGCCGTTATCCTGGTGTCCTCTGCGAAACAACCGCAACCAATGGCTCGTGTAACGAGATCTCTCCCAACTGTGCACGGATAACGCACGTGCACGCGAACGCAGAATGCCAAGGCTGTTACACTTCGTGAAACGTAAACAGGCCTGGAGAGCGCGTTTCGCTTGATGCATGGCTTCCAGCTCTCGTTACTTTTTTTTTTCTTTTTTCGTGCGCCATTCGCCTGAAATTGTCACGCGTTAATTCGGGAAAGCTATCCTATTGTTGTCGGAATTAATTGGATCGCTCATAAACGTGCTGTAGCTCGCTCAGTGTTATGAAAGTTTCGCAGAATCTTTACTCATTGGAACAACCTGTGTTCTTTTATTTTCAATTTTTTTTTTTTTGCTTGACTCTGCGCCTAACTATTCAAGTACACGAGCGTTTGTGCATTTCGCCCCCATCGAAATGCGGTCGGCAATGCCGGGAATCGAACCAACGACATCGTATTGAGCCGCAGAACACCCTAGCTACTGAATCAAAGTGGCGGGTATAGTTATTACCCTTGACTTATGTTTAGATATCCTATCTGGTTTCGTTTGCCTTTGTTTTGGCTTTACTATCAATATAATTATGATGATTGAAGTGCACTTCGTTGTGTACAATAACGACTTACTTTTTTCCATGTTACTCGTACGGAAGGTGCCACCTACGATTTAGTAACATTAGGACATCAATCGGTATTTACATAGCCGCGTGGGAACTTCCTGTATTATGAAGACAAGCTTGAATTTTGAAACTGTATTGTATGCTTTAGTATCGCTCTTGTTCGTGCGGTCTTTTGTCAGTTCTTAGACCGTGTGTGCCATCTAGCGTTAGCCAAGCTGTTGAACGAAAAAAAAAAGAAAGATTAAGGAAAGACGGTACGAAATGCAATTATAAAGCCTACTGCTTTCGGTCGTCCACCCGCCGTGGTTTCTCAGTGGCTTTGGTGTTGGGCTGCTAAGCACGTGATCGCGGGATCGAATCCCGGCCACGGCGGCCGCATTTCGATGGGGGCGAAATGCTAAAGTACCCGTGTACTTAGATTTAGATGCACGATAAAGAACCACAGGTGGCCAAAATCAAGAGTGCCCCACTTCGGCGTGCCTCATAATCAGATCGTGGTTTTGGTACATAAAACCCCAGAATTTAAATTTAATTTCGTGTTGGGTAATCAGAGGGCTGACAACCGAACACTGTCGGCCTTAAGATCATACTTGCACCATGTCTTTTATATATATATATATATATATATATATATATATATATATATATATATATATATATATATATATATATATTGTTGAAAAGCTTGGCTAACCATAGGTGAGACACCCTATAGATTATCTCCGGCCGTACGGACTACGTCTAAGCACTGAGGACATACCGTTTTTATTCAGAACAGCTGCGCCCATTCTTCCGTCTCTCTTCCCCTCTACTGTAGGGTAGCTAATCGGGCGTGGTTCCTTGTTACCCTATATTACTTGCTTTTCATTGTCTTTCTGTTTCTTCCCAGCTACTAGTTATTTTCGGGTTAACAATACTTTCTCATTTTTAAGTGTAACCTTCGCGGACGCTAAGCAAATATCAGTCTCGAATTTAAGCGCGAAGCCAAGTCCCGCAGGAGTGAAGGCGCGCACAGATATAAAAAATTAATTATATTCGTTAGTCATTTTAAGAACGTTACAAAAGCGGTATTCTTGAAAGCAACCTAGGTCTCAGACATTACGACCGCCTATCTCATGTTAGGACAAGAGTGGCATTATGAGTAGGAACGTTTTGTTGTTTAACTAAATGATTAATTGACTGATCGGTGTATCTTTCAGTCAATTGGACGCGCTAACTTTTTCGTACAAATATTTGTTGAGATTTGGCCACCTCCATGTCCGCAACGATATATAGTTACATCGGTAACAATATAAAAGAGCCAAAGCGGTCAACAAAAGGAACAAGATCACAGAACGTACACTCTAAACAAGGGAACTTTTATAAACCTGTGTAGTTTCCGATTTTTTAAGCTATCAGTGCTCTTTACCCTAAATAATGGTGACAGCCACAGAGACCCGGGTGCACGACTTTCCCTTCTGCGCCCACTTTCTTTTGTAACCATAAAGAGAGAAATAAATATTTCATTTTTCATTAGGTCTCATGGAAGCGTCCATGTTGATAAAGTATACAGGGGAAATATACCCTTAAGTTCACCGCCAGGCGCCATGTACATTCTGTAACATGACACCTGTCGCCACAGTTACCTATAGGTCCTCTCACGTGATTCTTACTTCGATTGATGTCAAATTCAGGCCTCACGCAAGATATCCAAAACATCCAAACACGGACACATTTTCCCATTACTTGAGGTAAAAAGCACCGTTTGCCTATAACGTGTGAGATATGTGGACCTTTATAAACGTTAACGTGCTTCCAGTGTACATCCTATACCGAAAAAAATACTAGGAGCACAGAATTCGCGGGAAAGTTAGCGGAAAACTGCATCGTGTCGGAACTTTTTTTCACTCAGACTAGACTTTAGTTTGACAATGCAGGTGATGTAGAGGGAAACTTCAACTGGCACCTTCCGGTTAGAGGGCTAGATACATTCGCAGTGAAAAACTTGAAGAATCCCACGCTCATAAAATATTGATGCTTGACGGTATGTGATCGCGCTGAAATCACTTAAAAAATGTAAGAAATCTGGTGCACGTAAACTGTCATAACTTCTATTGGCAAGTACCTGTATAAATAATGCCTGAAAATGATAATGAAGAAGAAATCCAGCGCGATCAGGGTATCATAGGTGTTCAGAGGTATCAGAACACATTGAACCGAGAATATCAAATGGCCAACATGGTACAATTAGGGAACGTAGACGTCAAATTATGAAATTCAACGAATAGCGTAATTCGCGCTTCAAGAGATTCGAAAGCATACAGTGAGCTTCTTACCGCGCGTCCTGGCACATATACAGCGCCGTACTTCATCACGCGTGATGCAAAGGTTCTCAGTACAGTGGAAAGTTAATAATCTTGAACTTATACCAAGCCCGCGATCGTGCTGCACTTAGTGCAAACGTGATCCAGGCACACTGGACAAGCGAAGCTGCGTGTCGTTCAGACTTACGACATTTAAGTCTAGAACGAGGAGTGTTACTCTCAAAACGCAACGCCAGTGTTGAGTAAGATGTAACGATCCGCCAAGGAGGGCTCATTTCGACACACCGGCTCAGCGGGAGACGCGCAAGCTCTAGATAACGCAAGCAGCCAAATTTTGAGCCGTGCTTCGCGTAACGGATCGCATTTTTCGAATAGTTCCTCGTGACCTTCGCAGCCCGGCTCTTAAGCAGCGGTCATAAACTTGTTTTTCACCGCGTGACGTGAACTTGCCATTTCGCATTCGGACAGCGTAGAGGCAGCGTCAATAAAGCCAAGAATTATGTTTACGGCTGTAGCGCGCGTTTGACGTATGCGCTTTGCCGGGAGAGCTTGCATAACGGTTTTAGCCCGGGCGCGAATGAGCATTTCGCTAGTTCGGTCATGTTCGCTTTCTCGATTATTTCCCCCCTTTTTCTGCGTTGTGTCCCGTTGACTTTTTTTATTTCCGAGCAGACGAAGGACAAATTCCTGAAAGGGTGAACCCGAGTCTGGTACCACTGCGGAGCGCCTGCAGTCGAAGGAAGGAATTGATATAGCGGTTTATATCTTGCCTCCTTCAATTGCATGCGGGTTATAGACAGGACGATGCCATCCCTATCGTTGTGGGGTTGTGGCCCTAGCGGCAGATGAGGATGAGAAGGCTCTCTGGAGGAGGAAGATTTGCGAAGGTCTGTGTATTGTTGTTCGCAGTTTTGCGAGCCGGGCTTCGCGCGTCGAAGACGCGACGCTGTATGAGAAAGAGGAGCGTTTTTTGTAAAGCAGTGTTTATATTGTCCACTAGGGCTTTTCCTTTCTTTTTTTTAAAGTGGCGGACAACATAGTTGAAAGTACCTGCATGTCTAGTTGTTTTCAGCAATGCATCCATCGCCAGAGACACAGCGTTGCTTTCTTTCTTTCCCTTTCTTTTCGCAAGCGTGCAGCGTCTTTTTGTGAATGATACTCTGAGTGCGATTTTCTTTCTCTATCTCGCTCATTTCGCTGCTGTACAAATGCCTGTGTCTTCGCTATAGGAAACAAGGATTATTGACAGAATTGCAGCACTATACATCCACAGAATACATATAGTCTGTTTCCGTTATATACCTTCGGCGTTATATGCCTACCTTTTGGAGTGCTAAAAGGATACCTCTGATGCAAAGGGCACACTCCGTCACCACACTGATAGCTTCACACCAGAGAAAATGCGTAGAAAATGGCCGCTCTGCAGCCGTTCGGGCAGATTGCTTACCTTGTTTTATCGACCCTCCACTACTTTTTTTTTTTTTGCCTTTGCGAGCCTTACTGCTAAATTCTGCAGTTACTTTCATTTATTATCATGTATCGTTTTTCATATTTTGTGCACTCCTTGCTTACCTCCTCTAATGGAAGTGTGCAATAAAAGGGAATCAAAAACAACAATCTTCCAAAACATGAACTATCGAGTTCAGATATCAGGTGCCTTATAAAATGTAACCCTCAAATTGTGTTTTTTGTCCCGACGTAGGTCCTGTACGCAAGGTTATCCGGACACTTCCGGATTATTCAACACCGCATAAAATAAATATGTGCTGCGTGGCGTCCTGTTTCAACGAGGGCGTTCATTTGAGCATAGATGGAACATGACGTTGCATAAATACATGCTTTACGGGTGGCTGGCGCTGAAGGACAGCGGAAACCTCAGTTTACCAGCACCTGATAAATAACGCAATGAATACGAAGTAAGCATTTCCCTCCCTCTTTAAGGCGGCGGTCCCACTCCGGCGGCACGAGCCCCCCGTTTTCAGTACTTTTGGAGTAACCGTGGCGGCTCTTTTACTTAGGATATAAAGTTGTGGTATATACCATAAAAAGCTTAATTCTTGTAGATTCCAACTATATATAATATAAGGAAATTGATTAATGCGATTTAGAAATAAATGCTCAAGAACAAGCATGAGATACATGGTTTTTGCGAACTGTGTCTCAGTTGTGACCATATTTAGAAGAAACTACCGCACTTACTGCATTGCGGCTTCCTCTGTAGCTTTAGGACATATTTATCTATAGTTCCTAGACGTAGCAAATTAATTTTTAATTTTTACTTTTTGGATAATTTGCTTTTGAAAATTGCCAAATATTGCAATCTTCTGTTGTAAACAGCCCGGCAACTACATGCTCAAGGAAGCTAAATTTTGGATAATGTAGAGTTCAAGGAATTTCCATTTAGGACACGAAATTTCATTCATGTAACTTTATTAGTTTTAAAGCGCAGCTTCGCAGCATTATTACCTTCCCGCAAAACTGGGCAGAAATAAAACCAGAATTCTAAAGATTGCTTATTTTCGGCCGCATTATTAGGAAAACTAATAAAGTTACACGAATGAAATTTTGTGTCCTAAATGGAAATTCCTTGAGCTCTACTTTATCCAAAATTTAGCTTCCTTGAGCATGTAGTTGCCGGGCTGTTTACAACAGAAGATTGCAATATTTGGCAATTTTCAAAAGCAAATTATCCAAAAAGTAAAAATTAAAAATTAATTTGCTACGCCTAGGAACTAGATAAATATGTCCTAAAGCTACAGAGCAAGCCGCAATGCAGTACGTGCGGTAGTTTCTTCTAAATATGGTCACAACTGAGACACAGTTCGCAAAAACCATGTATCTCATGCTTGTTCTTGAACATTTATTTCTGAATCACACCAATCAATTTCTTTATATTATATATAATTGGAATCTAGAAGAATTAAGCTTTTTATGGTTTATACGAAAACTTCATATCTTAAGTAGAAGAGCCGCCACGGTTGCTCCAAAAGTATTGAAAACGGGGGGCTCGTGCCGCCGGAGTGGGACCGCCGCCTTAAGCTCACGTGAATTTGTGCCGTTACAAATGTATCAACATAACTAAGAGTGAAAAATTAGTAGGTCTCAATTCAGTTACACAACACACTTGCAGTCCACTACATTTCTACGTAGTGATTAGAGATAGTTCATCGTTTCATGAGGTGGTATAGAGAAAACATCAGTTACGCAGCAGATCTGACCGCAAAAGGGCCCACTTGTTTCGACGAACTATTATATTTTTTTAGAGCGCAGCTCTTAGGCGCCCGTTTCTGCGTTGAGCGTCGGCGTCCCTCGGTGTAACCGAGCGAAGGATGCAAGAGCGAACGCGGAGCGCAGCGGGGGATGAAAGACGGTGATAGCGAAGATAGCGCAATGAACAAAGTGGAGGAGGAGGGTGCAGCGGTACCAGGAGTCGGAAAGCGAAATAGGAGGGTACGGCTAAAGCTTGAGAAGAAAGGGGTAGTGCGGCGCAAGACGTGTTCTGCGGCGACGACCGCTACGAGATGACGCCAGAGTAGCGCGCGTCGTCTGTTCACCGTAGACGCTACCGATAAGGCATGCGGCGAGCGCGTCCACCGATGCCATATGTGAAAACAAAGCGCTGCATGAGCGGAGGTCTACCAGCGGCGGCTGCTGTTAATCGCGCCCACGCGTCACCCACGCGCTGCCTCTAGGAATCTTCAGATTAGCGAGGCAGTCGCGCCACACTTCGCTCCGTTTGCACCGTGCCGCACGAGACAGATTGTCCACGCCAGCCAATATATCGCGAAATGAAAACACGTATAGAGCTGCGCTCAAATTTCGCATTAGGGAGTATCGTAATCGTCGGTGGAATGTTTTTTTTTTTAAGTTTTCGCGCACTTCAGAAAAACTTAAAGCCCCTATATATAAAAAGTAGCCCCATTCTTAGATCTTGCCGCCACCGCGCTCACCTCGGCGTTTCCTCCTCTCCGCCTCCTGTCGCCCCAGTGTCTCCTCCGCTCCCCCATTGGCCAATCCGTGTCACGTGGAAGCACGCGTTGCGCTTTTGTATATTTTTTTTTCTTTCCAGCGCGCTCCGACCGCCATTCTCGGGCCTGTGCGACCTAAGTGCTGTACGCACAAACGGATCAAACGTGTTAGGGACAAGAACTTCGTTGTGATGGCATGCTGCTGCGCCTTAAGTTGCCGCAACCAACAAGGCGAGGGCAAAAGGTTTTTTTTTTTTTTTTTGTTTACCATCAGGCGAGCGCAAACGCTTGCTGCACACTTGGTATTTGCGCCGTCTCGCATCGTCGCGTTGCTACTTCCAAAACGGCATTATTAAGGCCATTTACTGACTGACAAAGCAAAGTCGCGCCTCAATAACTGCTCCGCAGGGCGCGATTGAAGTTTTCCGCGGATTTCCTCTGGTAGCGCGTTAACTGTCGTCTGCCACGGCAGGCCCGACGCAGGCGGCGCCACTGTCGATATCGCGCTTCGATCGCGCTGGTCGGGCCGAGCGCGACAGCGGAACGGAGGAGGAGGGAAGTGGTTGGCGCTACTTTTTATATATAGGGGTTTTAGAAAAACTCGGCCTACAGCGCCATCATGCCGTCGATGCAGGCTTATGTTTCGATTGGTGTATAATGACAGGCGATTACTATATGCTGTGGCAACTGGCTCCTATTTCCAGGATCTGATTTTCTATGAGTTACAATGTAATGGCCGAGCGGATTGTTCGCGATCAATGAGAACGCATTCTAAAATTTGCGCAACGAGCAAGCAAACGCTACGATTATCGCACCTGGGACATGTGTGCACTATAAGTAACTCCCTTGTACCTCTAAGCACCCCTACACCACAGATGAACAGGTCATTCTTCCTAGCTAGTTACATATTGCGTGTTAGTTGAGTGAAGGTTATTGCTGAAATTATTATTCTGAAGTTATTAGTTATCATTATTATGAATTCAGTCTTCATTATCTCCACCGTTTAGTCTAGCAGATAAACTGTTTCCACTTATAGTCCTTTTATATGTACCGTGATAATAAAATGGGCTATCTTGAGTACGACCTTTCTTGAGATCAAAGCTGAGCGCACAAATACAGAAAACGGGAAACACTCTACACTACAAAGTGTTGTTTAAGTGGCAACCTATGACTAAATTTTCTTGCTCTATTTATACGTAATTTATCTAGAAGATATTGCAGAAAACATTTGAAGGAAACAGAGACACTACATAAGGAGCTAACTTACAATTGAAAATTTTATGCTCAGAAACTAATATTCATATGTAATGCAACCGCTCTGCGCGCGCATCCATAAAAAACTCACTCGAAGTTTTTAGTAAGTGTTTCTCGTACACATGTATCGTATAATCTAAAAGTTAATTATACGGAGCAGACGAGTATTTCCCATTGAATTTTTCATCTGGAACGCTTCAACGAATACGCGAGCTTCTCCATGCTTGCGTAATACATTACAGATTTTCAGAAATATCGTATCTAAGCAGCTTAGCGTGCCCAAAAATATTCTCAGCAGTCTTGCGCATGCACATAAATGAAACTGTGCTCGAGTTCTTTTGGACTCGTTTTCTGCTTTGTCGTACGCCCAGTTGACATTCGTTTCTAATAAGTGTGGCGAATATTCGAAGCTTCGAATACGAATCGGATGTTACACACTAACTGTTCGTATTCAAAAAGCCACTATTCGGTATTTTCAAAAATATCAGCTAACCAAATATTTTGCCACAATTGACTGTTGAGTTTGGTTACTGCTCTCCGTCTGCTAAACAAAGTTTCGCAAATAATCGGACGTGAAACAACGACTTAAGTTTTTGAAGCAATGCAGAAACAAAATAGGTAATGCAAGCTTTGTTTTCGGTTTTGCGGCGGAAGCCTATATGACCATCTGTGATTTTTGCTTGTAGTCTGTCATTTAGTTCTTTTGGCAAACTCATCATGTAGTAGTTTTATATTTTACGCTACAATCAGTGATGTTTTCGTTGCAGCAGGCCCTTTTTCGAGTGTCTAACGCACTCAATTAAGCTCTTCAGGAGCTGTTTTTTTTTTTTTTTCGACAAGTTCTGAAAAGGTTTAAGCGTGATGGAGAAACAGTCACACTTTGTTCAGTTCTTGCCACTCTTCTCTTTCTAATGTCTAATCTCAAAGAAAATACTTGTGCACTATTTGCTGTCCCCAATAGTGCATTCCTTAATTCCTTATAATCTAAATGTAGAGTTGAGCTAGAAGTACACCGTTACTTTAGGCTCTGTCAGAACATATCGCGGGCATCTGATTTCTTTTGTGTGTCGACAAGCTTTCCATGATAGAGAACTCACATGAAAGCGGTGGTTGGGCCGCAAGCACTGTAAATTCATCGTGATACCGCAAGTAATTTACAAGTAACTTACTTAATGACTAATGTGTGCAAGTTGCAGTTGAAACGGAATTACGGTAGAGAACCGGAGATGGACTAACAAAAGCAATCGCAAGTTACCAAGTTACCCGAAACAGTAATTAAGTTACAGTAATTTGAGTGGAGTATTCAATAAGTACAAACCCAGAAAAAAAATTGGAGGACGCTTAAGCTTCGCCTTTAAGAGTGGAACGCGATAGCGTTATCGGGACCGGTCCACATCGCATTTTTCTTTGAGTAGGCTTCACTGCAACACAGAACGTGGGAAAGCCAGCTTACAAAGACCAAGCTTACACTGATCCCCTTAAAGTCGGCTTCACTTTTAAAGTGAAATGCATTGCTGGAAAGACGTTTTTTCAGGGGCAATATAAGTCATCTTGTATTAAAATGTCAAGGCCCTAGGACTTTATTATTTCATTAATTGTTTGCTATTCCCCCGACGCGCGCGCGTGTCCAAAACGAATTAGGCAGGCCAAATCCCAATTTGACCTGCCGAGGATGCGATCGCCATCTGGATAAGATTTTCGCAAGTAGCCTACCCGAGCGCGCCGCGGTAGGTATGGTAGAAATGCTGGCAAAACGTGCTTGTGTTTGAGTTTCCTCGTAACAGAATTATGTTTTCTCGTACATTCAAATAACAGTCCGACGCCACCATGTCTGTACGTTGTGGTTAAGTCGTATACTTTACCATTTTTCTGACGGATTTCAGTGTGAGAAATTCAATTTTTGGTCACTAACGCCTTGCACCACGCGGAGGGCCTGCGCGGTCGGGGTGGTTCGGGATGATTTTCTCCGCCACGGACGCCGACATCCACGCCCCAACGGTATAAGTAGGAAAAATACATTAAAACGTATCGAAGTTTTGATTTCGAAGCAAAAAAAAGTTAACTGTAGCTTTCATTTTATATTCCAGTAATCAACCTCCTGCCGCAAAATTAACGAAAATGAGTGTTGAAAAAAATATTTTATCAGTTTGAACTGACTAAGTGTTCATCTTTCGTGTCCCTTTATTAGAACGATAAAGAAGAATGAATGAGGAACGTAGCACGCGCTATGTAATCTTATCTTTTCCGTCGGTTCTTGCTCTTGTGTAGCGTTGTACTAAATTAACGATGAATCTACACTAACTAGCCAAAACATTCGTTTTATTGAACATCATAACAGGTAGAGGTGGTTTTTGTGTTTCTTTCTACGTGTCAAAAGAGTGGAAGCAACGCACAGCGCAACTTCGCTGCATCGTCTCCAACCGCCAAGAATTTCACGATGATGATGATGATCATTTAATGATATCCCCTTTGAAACGGGGCGGGGACAAATAGACACCTAGCCTGCTTGAGTTACTGAGGTATGCTATACATGCTTTTAATTCTAGCTTTTTAGTATACATCTCTTTAATCCGGTCGTATGAATATCTTATACCTGATTTTTTTCCCCCAATACACTAAACGTCTCTTGCTTTAAGACCGATAGTATTCCAACGTGCAACACCATGCAGATAGAAACTGCGAGCTCCTAGATTCATTTCTTGTTATTTTTATTTATTCATTTTTTTTTTCACCGGAACCGCGGTTCCTGTCGCAATCATAATGAGTAGCTCGGTCCTTCGTGGATACCTCTTTTTTTTTTCTCTCTCTCTCTCTGTCGTTGACTTTGTCTGGCATATAGCAATTAAGTTTGGCTCGTCTTACCTCATAGGAGCCAAACTTCGTACTTACATCGTGCCGTGGTAAAAGGTGCAGTCACGTGATTCCGCGGGTGACGACAGCGTGTTCAAAAGCTATAGATAGCGCCACCGAAATGAGCGGTCGTAGAGCACGTCGCGCTAGTTATTTCGCTCGGCCTGGAGGGACAGCAGTCAAATTTCAGTAGACGAAAACGAAGCGAACCGGATTACGCGTAACTGCAGTGCGAAGCCCTTCGTCATAGAAATGTGTAATATTTGTATATGGTGGCTTCTCGATTCTTAAGTTTTACTCATTTAGTTTAGCCAAGCAGCCACTCAAAATATATTAACTTTGGTTGAAATTCCGACACACACACACACACACACACACACAGGAGGGGGTGTGCGTGCGGGCACACCCCCTCCATGGTGGCTTAGCGGCTATGGGGCTGCGCTGCTAAGCAGCGCGAAATGGAGTCGAAATGCAAAAACGTCCGCGTCTCGTGCATTGGAGGCACGTTAAAAGTCCACAGGTGGTCAAAATTAATCCGGCGTGCCTGATAATCAGATGGTGGTTTTGGCACGTAAAACACCACAATCTAATTTAATTTACACACATACATACATACATACATACATACATACATACATACATACATACATACATACATACATACATCATGCATGCATGCATACATACATACATACATACATACATACATACATACATACATACATACATACATACATACATACATACATACATACATACATACATACATACATACATACATACATACATACATACATACATACATACATACATACATACATACATACATACATACATACATACATACATACACTATACACTATTCCTTAAGCTCTCACACCTAAATCCCCGCCGCGGTTGCTCAGTGGCTATGGTGTTGGGCTGCTGAGCACGAGGTCGCGGGATCGAATCCCGGCCACGGCGGCCGCATTTCGATGGGGGCGAAATGCGAAAACACCCGTGTACTTAGATTTAGGTGCACGTTAAAGAACCCCAGGTGGTCCAAATTTCCGGAGTCCCCCACTACGGCGTGCCTCATAATCAGAACTGGTTTTGGCACGTAAAACCCCATAATTTATTTATTCTTTTCACACCTAAATCTTAACCCCTTTGTCTTCGACTGGCTGTGTGACTTCCTACACAACAGGCAACAGTTCGTCTGTATTAATGGGCATACTTCCTCATTAGCGCCTGTTATATCCGGAGTTCCTCAGGGCACCGTCCTCGGACCATTACTTTTTTTAATCTACATCAATGACCTACCGACAAACATCTCCTCCTGTATTCGACTTTTCGCAGACGATTGTGTCCTTTATCGTCCTATCCATAGCTTCCACGATAACATTTCCCTTCAAAACGATTTACTAACTGTTGAAAACTGGTGTAGAACTTGGCTAATGTGTTTAAATTTCAAGAAGACTTCGCAGATCTCATTCCACCGCCGAGCTTCCTACCAAGCACATAGGTACGTCATTTTTGGCTCCGAATTATCTTTAGCTTCATCGTACAAGTACCTTGGTATCACAGTGACTAATGACCTCAGCTGGTCACATCATATAGGAAGCATAACAAATGAAGCTAACCGTGTCCTTGGCTACGTCCGGCGTAACCTTAAGTTTACCCCTGCTCACGTAAAATTGCTAACGTACCAAACGTTCATTCGTCCCAAGCTGGAATACGCATGCGCAGTTTGGGACCCGTACCAGATTAACCTACAGAAATCTCTTGAGTCTATTCAAAACCGTGCTATTAGATTTGTCTTCTCAGATTATTCATACTATTCTAGCGTCACTTATCTAAAACATACGGCTAATCTTCCCAGTCTTGTGTCACGCAGAAAAATAGCGCGCCTGTCCCTCTACCACAAGTTTTATCACTCGTCTCTTGCTCACTCGATTATCGTACCTGCTCATCGCCTTTCGCTCCGCAACAGTCACTCTAAAGCTGTATACCCACCACCTGCTCGCACTACTGCGCACCTCAACTCATTCTTCATTCGAACAGCGAATGACTGGAATCATCTGCCCACCGACGCTGCGCACCACTCCGACCCGTGCCACTTCAAGTCATTCATCGAAGAACTCGTACTAATGTAACCCACCCCTCATGTAATACCCCATACAAGGGGCATTTTAGGTATCAATAAATAAATAAATAAATAAATAAATAAATAAATAAATAAATAAATACATACATACATACATACATACATACATACATACATACATACATACATACATACATACATGCATGCATGCATGCATGCATGCATGCATGCATACATACATACATACATACATACATACATACATACATTACATACATACATACATACATACATACATACATACATACATACATACATACATACATACATACATACAAAGACAAGGATCAGAGAAACCGAGGAACTCGATTTTCACAGAAACCATATGGAGTCAACAGACTATAACGGCAATGCAAACAAATAAAAAGTTCGTTGTTATATATATTATATATATACAGTAGTGAACAAAAAGATATGATATTTTGGGCTTGCAATGGGTCTTGTAAGGTAAGCTGTTCAGAATGTTGGTGCTGCGTTATGCGAGACCGCTAGCCTATGGCAATAGTCTCTTGAACACTTACTGCAATGCCATCGTACTTTATTCGCACCGCATAGCCCACCCACCTTGTACATAATTGGCGTATTCCAAGAATGTAAAACAGGAAGGCCGTAATATCAACCAGTAGTGAAAACGCGTGCGCGCTAGTGAAATTTTAATGGTAGGTGGGGAGGTTAGTCGAATAAAAGGTTTGGCATGCTACTACAGGTTTCTTAGATAACAAGAGATCAAAGGACGAAAGAACACGCACACGTGAACGAAGCCCGCGAATACACGCGAAGTACCTCGAGCGGCCAGTCCCGCGGCAATTTTGCATGTATTCGTGGGCTTCTTTCACGCTCGGAAAAACACTTTTATGTAGCACGTAATGAACAGCAGAAATGTGTATCGAGAGTTTGTCATGTTGCTCTGCAATTTTCTCATTGACAGTTTTCGTCAAATTATAATATTTGAGAAGTTGATTAATTAATCAAGGCTAACTCTGTAATTAGGTGGAGTGCAAAAAAAATAATATGAGTATCTCCAAGCGACGGCAAGCAAAATTACCTTGGTTCTCTCCAGCCACGTTCTATTTGCATATTTTTAAATTTTGGCTAAAGTTACGTGGGACACCCTGTATAGGTTAGAGGGATGGGAAGGTAAAACCATAAAATTAATTTTACCACAACGAAAAAAACGAGCACGCACGTGCGGTAGAAAAAGGAAACGTAATATCACCTAACATCCCCTCGTGAACTTCAAAGAAATTCCAGCACCTTGTTAGCAAGCTGCACTGAAGCCAAGCTCAAGCACAAGTCACCCAAGTGCAAGTAACCTGAAGAGAAATGTTTCCCGCTATTTTTCATATTTTTTATGCACCTCCTTTCATTTATTGAATAGTAAAAATAAGCTCTTCCTCTTCAAAGCACACGACTGAGGACCTCGTAGGGATTGGGAAACTCGAAGTAAATTAAGTTACAGCTTAGTTTCTTCTAGCTCAAATTACATGTCGCTGAGCGTCTATAGACATTCTTAGCAGGAGCTGTTTCACGAGTGTGTTAACTCCATGGGGCTGTCTTGAGCAGCCTTTGTAACGAGGTGCTTAAAATAAATTACGAGGGTCTAATGTTAAACTATTTCCTGTATAATAATATTTTATGCACAAAGCCCACTACACGCACTTCAACGCGCTTATGTGACGATACACACCCTACAACATATGTATTTTCATATCGAGAAAGGGATTGTTAAACGAACACTTCATCATGGAGTGCTGCAGACATCAACAAACTGCGGTTGTAGTAGAAATGTTAGTGTTTTCACGGGACATTGATAGGCTGACGCGGCGGAACAAACTCGCGCTGCTATGTCGTGCTGGTTTATTGCCACCGACGCGCGCCGTATATTATAGAGCGCTGACCCCTGAACAGTTTTAATTTTCGCGTCATGAGCACGCTCAGGTGCTGCAGAATCACAGAGCGTATTTTCTCTCCATTTTCATTTAGGCCAAATTGACAGCCATTCGAGACCTTCTCTAAACTGCCATCTTTGGGATATACTAACTTTCATGGAATCTTCGTTCCCATGTGTGTGCAAGTCGGTTGCCGTGTCGAGGTGTATAAACAGGATATAGGGGACGACTGAATGAAGCTTGGGTCATTCCATAGGCCGTGCTTCCTGCGCCTTCTAACGTTTTGCGCTAAAACTATTGGCGCTTGCTTTCCGCTTGGCATATGTGTGCGAGCTCTTGGCCAACCGAACATAAGTGACATATCAGATTTAGGCTTAATCCAAAGCAAGAAATGGTCAGAATTCCACTGGGGTGGAGATGGAAGCCCAGCGAAGCTGTGCTATGATGGGAATTAGGTATTTCCAATTATGACTGTTAAGATGTGATGGTGTAATTGACTATTTGAACTATTAAAGAATGAGAAATATATATGATCCGATGGTTGTCATTTATTTAGTGACCACGGAGACCATGGCCTTATGGTCACTACGGTACACCGCCATAGGGTGTACGGCAAAGGTTGACGCGTTCTTCATAAACAGGTCACCAACGCCGCGCGCGTTTGGTGCGAACGCGGACAAAACGCCGCGCCGCCGTCGACAACTGTCTGCCACCCAACGAAGAAGAATTGCCTTGCCTTTGTGAATAAAAGTTTCTTCTCTCTCTCTCTGCGCGTTCTATGTGTGACCGCACACAACCGCTGTCAAAACGCTGGCGTGAGCAAGCGCGCTAGCAGTAGCGAGCGAAGGTTCATGCGGTCTATCGCTTCGACGGAAACTGAGCGGCGAAAGCACAGCGCATACAAAGGTAGGAGCCGTGTTGCAGATCGCTTTCAAGATACGGTGCGCGCGACCGCCCGGTGCTGCGCTAAGTAAAAGTTGCTCGCAGGGCAGAAGCCGCAACCGCATCCTCCTGCGCTGCCTTCCCGCTGTCCTCCTTTCGTGTGGGAGATTGACTCGCCAGTTTCCCTTGCACCCGGTCGCAAGATACGCATTTGGTGCCCCTGCTAAACGTTGCCTCCCCTCCCTCCCTCCCGTCCCCCCCCCACGGCCTTTCGCGAGACGGAAGAAGTAGCGTTTGCTCGCTGCCGTGAGTTCGCTCCCCATGAAATCGCGCGTCCCTCGCGCCTTACGCAGCATACGGCCAATGAGAGTTTTTTTCTACACCCGGACGCGACCATCGAAGACTGAGCCCTTAACACCTTCGCTGTAAAAAAATCAATTGCGCAAGTCCCACGTATTGTGGGAATCTAAATTGGTATGGTGGACAGTGCCAATTGCAACAAATGTGGTCCGTAGAAGAAACCATAAAACACCTCATGTGTGACTGTCCATCATACGAAGATGAGAGACTTGCACTTCGGCCAGCTTTAGGGCTGCTAGATGACATGAACTTTACAGAAGGGAAGATCCTGGTACCGTGACCTCGTGCGTCTGCGATGTACAAAGCTACAAAAGCGCTGCTGCGATTCTTGAGATGCACCACCCTATACGACCGTTCGTGATGAACTAAACGATGAACGCTGTGCACACAGTGCAAAATGTCGACTGATTCCCTCTTTCTCATCTTTCAGTCCCTCTTCCCCAGTGCAGGGTAACCAACTGGGCTCGACCTGGTTAACCTCCCTGCCTTTCCCTTATGACTTCTCCCTCTCCCTCTTTCTGTGTTAATGCGAAGCATATGCCTCACAACGCATGTTATGAAATGTTTTAACGTTTCGCTCTGTGTATTCGCTACCCGCCGCGGTGGCTCAGTCAGCTAAGGCGTTGCGCTGCTGAGCACGAGATCGCGGGATCGAAACCCGGCCGCGGCGGCCGCATTTCGATGGAGACGGAATGCAAAAACGCCGGTGTGCTTGCGTTGTAGTGCACGTTAAAGAGCCCCAGGTGGTCAAAATTAATCCGGAGCCCTCCACTATGGTGTGCCCCATAATCAGAACTGATTTTGGCACGTAAAACCCCAGAAATAAGAAGAAGTGTATTCACTGTTGGGACCCGCCTTAGGGGGCCATCACAAGCAGAGTGACACATAACCTGTAACCGCCTGGTTTTCTACAACACGATTGTGCCGTGAACCTGCCCAAGGCCATGTACAGCTAGCATTGATGGGCTTTAGTGTAGTAAAACCCGTAACGCCATCTCGAGTACGCCGCACGACACATCAGTGCAATGCGAACGAGGAAACCCCCCACACACGAGTGTGGCGACGAACTAGACGCAACATAGGGAGAGAACGCTTGACATCACTTTCAAACACCTGCCTACAGTACAAACGGCTCTGCGGGCGCGGCGCGGAGACCGCGATTGAAAGAACTCCTAACGCCACCTACAGTACAAAGCACGATACATCAGCGTAGAGCGAACAAGGAAACACTCGCAACCACAACGCGCCACTGAAGTAGAAATAACATTTGCTGGGTGTTGCGTCTACGCACCCTCACTTTTATAGACGGCTTCCACGGACCGTTACAGCAGTGAGCCGGTGGCCCCAAGAAACTTCCGGTCTTCTAACACCGTGCTTCCGGTCACGCATCTTATAAGTCTTCTACGCCGAGAAAGAAAGCACGTTGGCAATATTGGTTCATTGTAAGGGAAGTCTCTTTTTTATGTTTCAAATAAAAGGGAGGCGAGCCACGCTTTAAGACTAAAAGGCCTACCAGGGGCATTTAATGCTAATATGCATAATGTTTCGTAAATCTTACGGCAAAACTGATTTGTTAAATTAGGTTTGCCTGCAGTCTAATAGCGTTGAAAATCTACGGGCTTCTGCTTTTCTGTAGTACGGATGCTCAGTATTGTCGTTCTTGCCCGCAGAATTAAACGAGCTGTGTCAATGAGCAAAACCGGAAGCCATCCAGGGCCTCTGTTTGTGAACAGCATAAATAAATCGCCGAGATGCTACGCAGCGCACACGCCAAGCGTTTCATTGCACTATAGCTTGCAAGAGAGAAGTAATTCTTATTCCGGCCGAGCTAAGCTCTGTGGCCTTATTAGTAGAGCTGAGCACTTGTCGTCTACGAGAGAGGATCCGGACGAGTTTGAAACCCATCGTCGGACATGCAATTTGTTTATTATTATTGCGATAGCAATTATATGGACCCTCCAAGCGCATTTTTTGGCGTCGCCGTTGCCGTCGTCATCGTCGTCACCGTGAGGTTCCGTATAAAGTCCAACGGCAATAAAACCGTCGCCGCGCGCCGCGCACTGTGTGTGCGAGTCAAAGCGTGCGAGGGTGAGCTGGCAACCGCAGCTTGATCTCGCGCACGCGGGAGAGGAAGGCGGTCGGAAGCGCGCTGTCTTTGTTCACGCGCGAGGCACGGGGGGGGGGGGGGGGGGGGAGGGGCGACGGAGACGGGAGACGGGAGGGGGGTGGGGATGCGTTCTGCTCCCGTGGCTGCTGCTCAAGAAGCTGCCGCGCGGGCGCCGTATCTTGAAAGTGATCTGCGGTGCGGACCAAGGCCTCATTTTCAAAGTGATCTGCGATGGGGACAAAGTGCATTCGCCGAGTGCCTGTAGCTTCGTATGCGCTGTGCTTTCGACATTTACTTCGCGTTGAAGCGAGAGCCAGCGCGAAGGTGAATTTGCTCGCTGCGGCCTGCGCGCTTTCTCACTACAGCGTTTTCACTAGTTCCCGCGGACATCGAGCGAGATGTGTTCATGTTTATCTGTGCGCGCGTGACAGCGTGCTTGTTTATTTAGTTAGTAAGCGAATATTTGCAACTTTATACGGCCGATAAAACTGCTATGCTTATTTTGTATAGCTGTCTACTAATTTACTATCGCCATCGATGCTTCGCCTTTCGGGCGAAACTGCGACTTTTTATTAATGAGGCTATACACTGCCAGAAGTGCAAGGAAACCTGAGGGTCTATCCTAGTAATGTTTCGCCTTAAAAGGAAATGGAGGGGGAGCACAAGCATACTATATGTGTGCCGTCAACTTGTGGGGCCACGCTATACCACTGGGAACGCTGCTGCAGACGCATGTGTTACCGAATCCGGCCAGTTGTTTTTTCATCCATTTTCGTTTCCATTATTTTGTCATTGCTTTAATTCAATTAGTAAGTACAAGTAATTTCCCCTATGTTGTCCTTGGTGTCATTGTTTGTTGGCTTCTTATGATATGATTAATACAAATCGGGCCTCTCGGTTCCTTTTTTTTCTCGTTTATTACTTAACGAAGGTCCCGAGCCCGGCAACAATGATGCCTTCAGGTAGCACGTGTGGGTTTATTGACCAGTTGCCTTCACCCAATAAGATCACGTGACGCCAGCGGCAGGAAGGATGTTCCACATCCGCCGCCTGGGTTTGTGAGTGGTGGCACTGGCTAACACTCCCAATCTTCGTTCCAGTAGTAAAAACATAAATACTCCGGAAAGTTGACGGGGAAACGGCGCCGCGGTAGCTCAAGGGTAAGAGCATCACACGCGTGATGCGAAGACGTGGGATCGTTCCCCACATGCTGCCAGTTTTTTTTTTTCATCCATTTTCATTTCCATTAACTTATCATTTCTTTAATTAAATTAGTAAGTACAAGTACTTTCCCCTAGGTTGTCCTTGGTATCAGTTTGTTGGCTTCTTATGATAGAATCCGTTATAGGAGAGAGAGGCAGAGAGAGCGAGAGAGGAAAGGCTGGGAGGTTAACCAGAAGAGAGTTTCTAGTTTGCTACCCTACACTGGGGTGGGGGATAAATGGGTTGGAAAGAGGCAAAGAGAGAGAGAGAGAGCGAAAAAAACGAAAAACAAAAACAAAAAACACAGGCATAGGTAACAGAAAAGGCGTTCCGATCACAGACTGTTATAGGAATAGATAATGGCACGAGGCATGTAGAGAAGCTTTGAGGAGGAGAGAAAAAGATTAAGAATATGTATAAAAAATGATAGAATGAAAAGCACGTATAGCATACCTGATTAACTCAAGCAGGCTATGTGACTATTTGCCACCGCCCCGTTTCAAAGGGGATGCCAATAAATCATCATCATCATCATCATTGTGTTGAAGTGTAAGCATGACTTGGGCTGATATAATATAAGGAATCCTTACGCTCGATTTTATTCCTTTCCTATCACTGTTCATGGCCGCCCGATCCTGGTGATAACCTGGGTGGAGCGCCGCTCGAACCATTGGCGAAGCGTGAAAGGAATAGCACTGGAATATAATCGTCGCATTATCCCGACCTTCGTTTCTTTCTCATGGGTATGGGCACGCACGAGCGTGTGTCCATGCTTGCAAAGGTAGACGAAAAAATGTGCTGTAGCAGTGGTAACCCTGGCAGCAGTGAGTTTTGTTCAGCTGTTGAGACTATCCGCATCGCCACACACGTTTGAAGTCCGCGCTGTGCGTTTTCACTTCTCATAGATGTTGCTATACTCGCGGGTACTTCATTCAAGCGACTGAGCGGACTTTTAAGCCGCACCTCTTGTATACCTAACGAAGTACACCCCCTTTGGTGCGTGCCGTCTTATGTGGCACCAACCAACCAACAAAATGGTGCTTTCATAGTGACTGGTACTGCATTGTAATCACAGATGGCAGTGAGATGCAGTTGCTACAACTCACTCATTCAATCCCTGTTCTGAATTGAATTTTTTTAACAGTCGCCTATACAACAGAGCACCTCAATAAAGTAAGAAGTTGCGTCTACAAATAATAATAATAATAATAATAATAATTAACATTCTATCAGCCGACTTCGGCTCCGACTCTGAACTCAACCGCAGGCTCTCCCAGCGGACACCGCCATCTTCTCAAAAATAAAATCTTCTTTGCCAGCATTGCAGACAGTACACGTTGACAGCTAAGAAGACAGCTTTTCGTTACGTCGTCGTCGACGTAACGAAAAGGGCTGACACAGAAAACCCAGTATTAGGCCCTTAAATGCTGCTGCAGTAAACTCTGGCATGCCAACACATGAAAGACTTGACCGGAGGCTGTCGACGCGCACCAACGCCGGCAGCGGGGAGATGGGGTAACCATTGCTTGTTAAACAACCAGTCAATGTCGTTAATCTTCTCAAAGATCACAAAGGTTGTGCCTAGTTCTCTTTCTCTCTCTCTGTTTAGTAGCAAATAGGCGACTGTGCTTATTCTCGGAGTGTAGTTGAACCTGACGTCGCAACTTGCGCCCCATACAAGAACATCATGCTTCGAGGCAGGTTGCATAATCATGCATCGTGAGCCTTTGTCAGTAACCCGAACAAATGAAACTTGTGACAACTAGCGGATGCTCATCTCACTTCTATAGGCGTCTAGGAAATACAGAAAGAAAAGTCGTGCAAATAATAGAGTGAAAGGAAAGGAAATATTAAATGGCGCAAGCACACGCTGCTATATGATTGACGCCGAATTTGGTTAAGCTCTCGAATAGCGCTGACGTCGGCAGTGCTAACACTCACAAACGCTCACGGTGCGTTTGAAGTTTTAAGCGGTGCTGTTTCACTTAAAATTTTCTGTCTATTTGTGCTGCTGGAAAAATTCCGCCCGGTCCTCGTTCAGAAACGGTCTCGCGTCAATCTCTTTCGACCTGCTTAAAGCGATTGAAAATGCCTGTACGCACGCTCCGTCTCGCTCGCTTTCTCTCTCACACTCGTACACGCACGCACGCCCGGTAGTGAACAGATGCCCGGATGCGTTCGGGGCAACCGCTTAGCCGTCGCAGCAGGTGTCGGTGCCAGTTGGAATAGCCGGAAATCGAGCTACACCTACGCACCGAACGTCGTTCGGCTGCTGAACACACTTTGCATGCGAGTGGCATTATACAGAGAAAAGATGCACCACGCGTGAGACAAGTTTCCAGCGAGAATCTCGTGCGCGCGGTGTTGTATACAGAGTGTCGCAGTGACGCTGATCCTCTTACTCTGCCATTCCAAAATCAGGGAGCACCGAAATCCCTTTACCACGGTTGCATTTGAAACGTGTCTTGCTCTTGCAAAATGATGTTTTGAAAAAAAAATCCGCCTCTGTTCTGTTCTAACTTTGTTTGGGCTCACAGGCGGCTGGTGTAAAGAAGGCAGCAATGCGTGCCTTCAAAGTCACAATGATGTTTGTTAAAGAAATGGCAGATATTAGAGCTCCACACTGTAGAGAGCGGTAAGACGCTCGAATATTTTCATTGGCTCATGCGGCAGTTTCAAACAAAACGATTGAACTTGGAAGATAGTAGTAAACACAAGTCCCCTTCTCGAAACGTTGGCTCCAGGCGGAGGCTTCTCTTGTTCGCCCGCTGTTGATCGAATCGAGTCGCCATCATTCTGGGACTTTGTCTCGTTTAGAAATGAAAAGTGGGAAATAAGCGATCAGAGAGCAGGATATGTGGAAAAAAATAGCCTCGCTTGAAGCATCGGATATGGCGCTTGGGCCCGAGCTGCGGGACTCACGCTTGGCTAACGATGACACGAAAAAACTATCCAATGTGCATTAGGCAATTTCGCCACTGAGGTATACAGGAATTCCTTGTAGGGATCCGACGACGCCCGACTTTTCGATGAGCTCCCCCTGTCCTGGTTGTCCACGAACTACACCTTCATCCCCTTCCCCCCTTATCATAGTTTTGTCGTTGTCTTGCGTCGACTTATGACACTAGCCACAGCAGCCTTAAGAATTGCCGCGTGTCATGTGGCACGTGGCTATATTACACGTCTCGCGCGCTTTCTGCAGAGCCCGGAAAAAAATTTAAACTACAACACGATCTTCGTGGAAGAAAATCATTTGGATATTTCTCCCTACGCTGTAAAACTTCTCAATCGAAGGGGTTGTGTTTAAATGTATACTTTAAAGTTTGAATAATTGCTCTTTGATAATTAATAACTTGAGCTCATAACTGAAAATACTTTGGCTTGCTCAAGGAGTCAGTGAAAAATAGAGAGTTGTTTACATTTGAGTAGCGCACACCTGGGCCCTTGTTAAAAAAAAAAGTTCGTACGTAAGAACTATTTGTAAGTCAGGTTCCAGCAAATGCTTATTGATGCCAGACATATCATTAGCAAAGGCAGTCGTTGTCTTAACGAAGCACAACAGCACGTACGAAGGAAACTACTTTGCGAATGCGCCTCTTGTTTTACCCTGAAACACCATGTATACGTCATAATTTTCGCAAGTCCGTGGCAGTGCATTTTTCAACCTCTTCCAGCGGACATGTTGACTCCGGTAAAATCCTCTATACATCTAACGACATATATGGTCATTCCACTGCAATAACGCTAATTTTCTACATGCAATACCGGACGGCACGGTCGATATATATATATATACGTATTCGTGTCTTAGTCGACAAACGGTATAAAAGATAAAAACTATAGCTCTGAATTCATTCAGCCTGGGCAGAATCAATAGTTCACGCTCTCTCGAGAAGGCACCAAGCAAATAGTTCATAGATATAGGTATAGAGCATGAACACTAAAAAGAGCAGCACTCACTAAAACCAGAGAGAGAGAGAGAGAGCTTTTTATTATGTCGGTAACTGTCACCCCTAATGCTTCACTCACTCAACGGACTGCTAGTCCCTCTAGATTTCAAATGAACAGCTGTACGAGAGCAGAGCGTAATGTTCAGACTGCCCAGAAAGAAGAGCCCAAGTTCCAACCTTCTCAAGCTAACCGCTATAATGCGCATAATCACGATACAAACACACAAAGCATTAGCATGCTGGACGACGCGGCCTTTGTCTACAGATAATACACCGGAACACCGACCTTGCCGTCCATCGAAGGACAAGGCTCTAGAGATGGTATTGTCTTTCTTGCTTTCTTTCGTTTTCTCTTTCTTTCTTTCTTTCGTTTTTTGTTGCTTTTTTTAATGTCCATTGTGCGGTGGGATCACCTCTGATCACGTGACGTTTCCCTTCGCGCGTAGCTTCCCGTCTTCAGATTTATTTCTCTCTCGCAACGCAGACGACAAAACGAACAATGCAAGCACAATAAATGATGTAGAGTATTTAAAAAAAGAAATAGAAAGAATATAGAAAGAAAACAGCAGATATAGAAAGAAAACAGAAAGGAAAGAAAACAGCAGGCTGACCATCGATGCTTCACTGTTGCAGTCGTGTCCACGTTCACGCATATCTGTTGTCCACCTTTTCTGCCTTTAACCACGTGATTATGCGGTTTAGTTTGTAGTTCCGCTCTATAGAAAGTCGGAAAACACTTGAACGCGTCAAAGAATCCAAGCACACGCGTCCTCGCCAATAACGAAATGGGATGCTCGTACAGGCTTATATATTATACACGATATAAACTGGTGCGACACATAGGCCAAGGCAGACTCCCGTGCTCGGGCTAAGCATTATACGCAGGATGCATATAAAAATGATTATGGCCCCAAATACTTAAGTGAAAAGTATACTTGTATTTCTTACTTTCGCCGTCAGATTCTTAAACAGAGAGGAAACGCGTGCTCACTGCCATTGTAGGCCGATTTAGGGTTTCATTTCTTTTTTAAGCAAGCACCCACGCATGCGAGAGCGACGACTTCGAGCATAGGAGGAGTGCGCGCGCTAAGGAACAGTAATCCGACTAATCTCTCCACGCACGTAAAACGCGTGTTCAGAGCTACCGCAAAATATAGTTCACACGATCAGACTGCATTGAATCCACGCGCTGTTTTGTTCACGCCTGTGAGGATTAAGATACTAGAATATGCATACCCCATTGTACAGGGTCGTCCACTCTTAGTGCGAACACTGCGCAGCGTTGCCACACTCCGCGCATCGAAGCTAGCAGGCGCAAGCGCACAGGGGCTTGGAGGTGGGGCTTCGTGTCGTCTCATGAAGTGCACGAGCGCGCTGTGCTTTAGCAGACAACAGACGGCACAAACACGGCTCACTCGCGCGCTTTACCAGATGACACGAAGCGTGGACGGCCCTGTACATACAACGAGAGAATGAGCAAGAGGCCAGCGTTATCTCCGTTGCTGTTCACTATCTTTTTTCTCGTACCTGGCTTAGAAAAGTGCGCTTCGTGTTCATGTCTACGTGTGTGTGTGTGTGTGTGTGTGTGTGTGTGTGTGTGTGTGTGTGTGTGTGTGTGTGCGTGTGCGTGTGCGTGTGCGTGTGCGTGTGCGTGTGTGTGTGTGTGTGTGTGTGTGTGTGTGTGTGTGTGTGTGTGTGTGTGTGTGTGTGTGTGATAGAGAGATCTCACATGTTTCATGGAAATACCGTAATGTAGAACGCTTGTAGCGTAGTACAACACGTTTACCCTGTACCAAATATAGTGGTCTAGAAAGTCTAGCCGCCGACTACTCCAACTATTGCTCAATTACTGCGACGGAACAAACAGGGCTAAATTTTAACTCCTTAGTCGGTCGCTTTGCCCCTTGCAATTCCATAACAATAAGAAAGCCTGGAACCCCAATTCAATTCCTTTCAGCTTGATGGCACCACTTCAACCCTGTACCTCTAAATTATTACTAAAACGAATTAACGCCCCTGACCACAATTTCTATCATACTGACCCAAGTAAAACTTTTTTCAAATAAAATATAGGCTTAAATAAGCTTTATATGGTGACTGCATGCAAAGCCTCACAATTGACTATACGTCCAACTCTCCAGAACACCTGCTGCTCAGACTATTGGCGGTGAGGCGAGCGGCGCTGGCAGTGGCTCAAGTTCGTACGTTACGAACGGCACGTGGGACGGGGTGTTTCATTGGGGCCTGATAATAGCCCATACAGCATGCAGGCTCGTGCAAAGCGCCGAGACAAGACGCTGGACTCGAGTTCATTCTTGTCCGAGCACAGCTTTCCTGCTGCCCCCCCCCCCCCCCCACGTGAATTGTGAACAGAATGAATCATGCACCTAATTAGCACACGCATTGACCTGTCGGTCTCAGGCGAGCGTGTACGGAGGCTCAGCGTCAGGGCTACAAGAGGGTACAAGGCGAGCTAGGAATGAATTGTGGATATTCGTCTTCCAGACGCTGCGTGGCGCGTGGCATCGGCGAATTATTTTAAGAAGAATATGAAGCAAAAACCATAAGAGGCAGAGATGGATTGCCATTTGCCTGCAGAAAGCGCACAGTGCTTGCCACCCTCAAAGCGTTGGGGATAAAAAGGGCACAACGAAGGAAAACACGGGAGTTACAAAGAGCTGGAAAAGAGAAACGAAGACGCCAAATCAGACGGAGGTGCTGGTAAAGCATTGGATCCGAAAAAGCACGCACTAACTACATCAGTTAAATAACAAAAGGAACATCAAAGGTAGAGATGTCAGCAGGCTACACTTAAAGAATAACAGAAATGCAGAATGCAGCGTTGCTAATGAAACACACTCGAACCACGGAAAGAACAGCTTAGATGTCTGGAATCTCGGAAAACTGGTTAAAATGCAGAAGTTGTGCTGAGCGCTAATGCACGCTTTTAATCATAAGACCTGAGAAGTCGGAAGAGTGAGCAAAGGCAAACAGAAGAACTAATTAGTCTTATTCCAAGAAGCACATGAGAATTGTTGAGGAGAAGGACATAACCTTGCGTCTTTATCTAGAGTCGCTTCACATGCATCCTAACTATGGCAAGTCAACTGAAGCGATGATAATTTGCGACCAGGGCCGGTATTTTGTAGCGATGCCTTTCCGGTAATAATGCCTTTTCGCGCTTATCGCGCTTTGTCAGTGGTCAGAGCGACGGTCCGCACGCGTTATCAACGGGATCAGCCGGCCGTGAGCGGTGGATGATAAGACTAGTATAGAATAAGTCATAAGTCATCGCTACAAAATCGCAGCCCTGGACTGCGATTTTGTAGCGACCCTGCATGGGCCGCGAATAAGTCATAAGTCATCGCGCTACAAAATCGCGCGATTTTGTAGCGATGACTTATGACTTATTCTATACTAGTCTTATCATCCACCGCTCACGGCCGGCTGATCCCGTTGATAACGCGAGCGGACCGTCGCTCTGACCACTGACAAAGCGCGATAAGCGCGAAAAAGCATTATTACCGAAAAGGCATCGCTACAAAATACCGGCCCAAATGGTCAAAATTCTGGGCCGCGATTTTGTAGCGATTCCTTCTCCGATGATATTCCTTTTCGCAATTTTCGCGCTTTGTCAGTGGTCAGAGCGATGTCCCGCCCGCGTTATCAAAGCGATCAGCCGGCCGTGAACGGTGGATGATAAAAGTGGCATATTGACCCTTTTCGCGGAGCAGTTTGTTTTAGAGAAACGAGATGGCGCTCACGGCGGCGCGCCATACCTCTCCTCAGCGACCGCGCACGAATACGAAACCATCACCTTCTACCTTGCTTCTGTGCGATCAGCTGTCGTAAATGCAACTGAGTTTTCGCTAACACACTGTGCTCCAATCATGCTAGAATGAATCATGTGGATTGAAGACTTGTGCAGTAGTTGGCTGCAAAAATAGTGACTGGTATGTTAAGGAATAGAATGAATCTATGTGGCCAAGTTCGCGCACCGCTGCTGCAACTGTCCGAACGTGTTACCGGCACTTCGTGATGTACGACTTTTCTCAAGGATACAGAAATTTGCTGATCCGCCAGACTTGTATCGCTAACCTTCAAAGAAAGGGCTTCATCCCCAGAACGTCGGCAAGAGTGAGTACCACTCGTTAAACAATGACAAAGGGAATGGCGCGGCTTCCTGTCATAGTAAGTTTCGCGCACGTTATCTATACACATCTGTCCCAAATGGCAGGAAAACTTACGCCCACTCTATCGCAGACGTATAAAGAATAAGTGAATGGGCGCACACTTGAATATATGAGCACTGTATACGCACAATAAACGACGGACTACACCGATGGCGCACGAATGGTCGAAGCTGAATGTTTCGTGACGGTCCACAAGACTAAGCGAGTTACTAGCTGTAATATACAGGGTGTTTCAGCGAACACTTTCAAAATTTATTTAAGGTTGCCTGTGGCAGATAGCCCAATTCTAATTAATGAGCTGGTCTACTCGTAGAGGCGGACATTACTTGCACAAAAAAAAGAAATGCATAATTGACTAATCAACAAAAATTCCCTAATTAAGTTTTTAACTAATTACCTGATGGCCCATATTGCAATTTATAAATTGTAGCCGTGGAGTTCGCAAGGCGGATCCACTTGGAAATAATTCTCAGGATGACACCAGTTTCGGGATATTAATTCCCGAACTTTCTGGAGAAATGCATTGGCGTTCGAGTTAATATTGCGCTTCAACGCATAAAGCGACGTTTAGTTAAGAAACTAACTGGAACGCCAATGCATTTCTCCGCAAAGTTCAGGAATTAATATCTCGAAACTGGTGTCATCGCGAAAATTCGTTCCAAGTGGATCCGCCTTACGAACTCGATGGCTACAATTTGTAAATTGGAATATGGGCCATCAGGTAATTAGTTAAAAACTTAATTATTGAAATTTTGATAATTAGTCGATTATGCATTTAAATTTCTTGTGCAAGTTATGTCCGCCTCTTCAAGTCGACCAGCTCACGAACTAGAATTGTGCTATCTGCCACAGGCAACCTTTAAGAATTTTTGAAAGTGTTCGCTGAAACAACCTGTATATTTGCTACAAGGTATTACACTGTACAAAACAGCTATGTTTCAAGCCTTGTGCGCAGCAAGAACAAATCTATCGGAACTGAGCACACCCGCGAGCGATTACGCAGAAAATGATCAGATAGTGGCCGCACCGAGGAACTTCACTGAGTCAGAAACTGACAAGTCACTGCTTCAAAATGTTTGTCGAATAAAGAACAAAGAGCAAAACACACTAATAAGATGACATATATAGAATGAGGATAACAAAACAACATGATCTGATTGGCAAGACATGGTCACATGTACGCTTCAATCACAGTCTCGCGCCTAGATATTGCACTTCACAATCTGCAATATCTAGGCGCGAGACTGTGATTGAAGCGTACATGTGACCATGTCTTCCCAATCTGATCATGTTGTTTTGTTATCCTCACTGTATATATGTCATCTTTCACACATTAAAAGTTAGTTGTGAGTCTGCGCACGTGTTGTCTTTTTCGTCCTCCTTTGTCCCGGTTTCTAGCGCAGTTAAAATCTTTCCAATATGAACTTGAACCAACTAGCCCAACTTGGTGCTCTACCGCTTTTAATCTCATTGTAAACAAGGCTCCCATGTGGAAGCTGAAACGTGAACATTACTAAATCTTTTGTAGTCGGCGTTTCTCTTCAACATTAGGATAACTAGTTCCCTATGTAATTTTTTTTTCGCTTCTTTGTTACGTTAAATTCGCTCAGTTCGCTTTAATAATCATTTTACGCCAAATAGGTCAGAACAAGTCCTTACCTCTCTTTAGTCAGCTCGACGTTTACAACGCGTTAATTGAGAAACTGGGGCCAGGTTGACAAAACTTTTCTTTCGTAAGTTCGCTCTGTCATCGGCTGGTTGCCTTCGCTAATGATATGTCTGGCATCCGGATTGGTTAAAGTTCTTTCTTACGAGAAATTCTAGCGTAAGAAACACGTGTTTGTGAATTGGGGCCCTGAATCTTATAATGAAGTGCTGTGGGCTTAGACCATCAGCAGCGTAAGTTTAAGTGTCTTTGTCGCAATTTTCTTGTATTAGTGATATTGGCTTTCTACTTTAGTAAAGTTATACAACGAACGTTAAGGAACTACCGCGCGTTATCGTGAACGCATCACTGGTGTCATATAAAATTGCCGTCATAATATCAATGTTCAGCACAGAGGTGCAATTATTGTATGCCACTAGCGTTGTGACACACCGCTGCGTTTAATGACGACGACCTATAGGCGTAGGCGAGCATCATATTTACGAATATTGATAGCTTCCCGCTTAAGTAGAGGCGAGCTTGTCAATTCTTAGCCTAGCATTCGACCAGCCGATCATTATTGATGCATTTAAGCATTCAAGCAAGATACATTTAAGGGTTTTTGACGGAAAGCGGAAAGAAGGTGTAATAATATATTTCTATCGAGTGTCACATCGGTTAAAAGCTAGTTAACTGCATATTCAAAATGCGTAGTGGTCGTTATATTTAACCTTTTGTCATTGTTTTTTTCGTGCACCCAATGCACTGTGAGATATAACACTACCGCAGTTCAAGCGTCACAGATTATGGCACGCACGCTTCAATGCAGAACGAACACGTGTTGCGTACAGCTCCTGCGCGAAGGCGGCACCAACGCGAATGGCGAGGTGTGGTAATGGTAGGGCTAGAAACGGCTAGATTATTAAGCGGAATTAAATAACATAAATATAGCTAGCGATTAAAATAATTTGTAACGTCAGTGAAAGAAGTCAGAATTCAAAATGTCACAAATAAACTTCACATTGAATAACATGTATCCGTATAAGGATACGGCAACCAGTGATCCAAAACGAGAAAGCCCTGGGGCGCTATAACGTAAAATGATTCCAAACTGTTTTGATTCCAAATTCCTAACGTCAAATTTACGTAACCACCGACGCAAGCATCGGGCGGTGACCCGCAGCGTTGTCTGAACAACCCAATCAAACACTCTCCTCGTTTATAGGAGGCCACCTTTGTTCACTTTCAAAACCAATAACATTGTCTACACTCAGCGGTTTTTCTTATCTAATTGGCTGACAAGAGGCGAGGAGCACGCTCTAGTGGAGAGGGTTTCGATGGGGCCGAGCCAGCACAGTGAAAATAGATAACCGCATGAAGAGGGTGGTGCCGGCTTCTCCGATTGATCCGCTTCGCCTTACTTAGCTTGCGGTGGCTGGTCGAAAATCGCGGCGGCGTGCAACGTAAAGATAAGAATGCCGCCAAAACGGATCCTCAGCAAGGAAGAGTTGGCAGAGCGATGTATGCATGCCGAAAGAGTTCGATAACGTTTTACTGCCACGCAAAAAGGTCTATCATGCGCAAATAAATACATGCTCACCGGCAGGTTCGAGTAGCGAGGACCTGAGCGATCGGCGGGAGGCCATCTTCTATTCATTTCGGAACCGGGCAGTCTGTGGCTATTCAGAAAATTTTTCAGTTTTGTTCTGCATATTAATGCATTTTTTTAGCGTACGCGTCACTTTGACGTGGTGAGTTTTCGCGGTTTGTGAGGTCGCGTGACAGACAGGCGAAGTGGGCGTAGCCAGAAAACATTGCACCAATAGCAGAGGGCTAATGGTGAAAAGGCGTCGAATCAGGAATGATTATTTTTCTTTTGTGCGGTTTAATCATGCATAGTCAGTGTGTACACGTTATACCAGATGGGGAGCTATCGCGGTTTTCGTGACGTCCGGTGACAGACAGGCGAAGTTGGGAGTGGCCCGAAATGTTTTGACCAATCGTGGAGGCTGATTGCAGAAATTGGAATCAAAACAGTTTGGAATCATTTTACGTTCTTGCGCCTCTGGTTTAAAATAGTGTGAAGTTCTTGTTTATAAAATTTTGGGGTCTTACGCGCCTAATGCCAGGATATGATTATGAGGCACGCTTTATTAGGGGCCTCCAGATTAATTTTGACGACCTGGGGTTCTTTAGCGTTTCAGTGGGTTTCAGCACCACTTAAAATGTAGCAAGACAGCGACGTCGATTAGACCCGGGCCCGGACGTCTGACTCGTTCGTCATCTTTCAGCAACTGAGCGATAAGAGCTCGTGGCTCGTGCTCCGCGCCCCTTCTTCTTCTATTTGCAACACGCCCAAGCACGGTGCACGGCCGCTTTTACATTTTGCCTCCATCGAAATGCGGTCGCCGTGACCTGGAATCGAACCCGCGACCTCGTGCTTAGCAGATCGACGCCATAGCCACAAAGCAACCACAGCTTGCAATGGGGGCGAACAAAAGCGCGATGTGTTAGAGCAATCTGACGTCACCGCATCACTTGCTAGCCATATTTTCATTGCATGTCATTTCATTTACTGTGCCTTAAATACCCGAGGGCGTTACATGAGGGGGCATACATCGAAGTGTTTAACTCAACTTACCCAAAGAAATAGCAATAGTAAACAAAACAAGCAATAAAAATAAAACACAACGGTAAATGACACTCACTAAAATGAAGACAATGGTACAACTATAATTTGCGGTTTCATAGGCTCTAATAATGACTTTAAAAACAGACGTTATGACGGGAATGTATCTTGAGATGGATGGTTAGTTTTTTGCGAAACCTTGTTCGGTCCGAGCGTCAAGCTACGTTGTCAGGAAGTGCGTCTTGCCAGTCTGACGGCTGTCAATTTAATATTTATTTCTTCCTATTTGCAGAGCCCTTTCTTTCCTCGCGTGATCTACAGTGGGTATGCGCCAGCCACAGTTAATCATCATCGTCGTCATCAATCGTTCGAGGGCAGCAGCAGTAGTCGCAGCTGTATCTAGCAGATATGCCTAGGCGAACAGGCGGCAGCCGCGCTCGTTCTCTGGCCTCGACGCCTTCCAAAGAGGGCCCTATGGACGCTCAGCAGCGGGAAAGGAGGCTCAAGACCAACTGCAAGCGTGAGCCCGTCGCAGGCCTTCTGGATATCGGCACCGTGCTCGAGATGCGCAAGATGCTTTCCATCTCCGGTTTGCAGCCATGCCCCGTATTCGTCTACTCCACCAAGTACCGGCTTTCGCGCAACCGTTGGCTCTGGGAGTACGCCAGCTACAAGGGCTACTTCATACATAAGGCAGCGGGTCGCGAGTCCGTGCTTCGCCCGGTCCTTGGGCTGCACAACAGCATCACGGATGTGACAAGTGATTTGATAGTTATTGGCTATAGCCAGAGGCAGCCAACGATCACGGTAAGGTCGCGACGGCATGCGGTGGCTTACTGCCGCATGGCACGCCAGACCTGGCTGCAGCACAAGATGCCGAAGAGGCCTCTAGAAAACTGCCGACTGCGCAGAGGGACCGGAGTCGGATTCGAGCTTCCAGGCGTCGACGAGAAGCACGTCAAGGACGTCATGTCGCTATCCATGGAGGCCTTTCAGCAGCCTCATGACAACGTCGCGTTTCCTGTTTTGTCCGGCCTTAGCCAGCACAGCAGCGACTCTGCGTTCTTCCTGAAGAAGATGCAGGTGCTGAAAAACAAGTGCAGCGGCACAGTGAACGATACAGAATCAGAGTCGAAAGAACGTCAGCTCGTGATTCCGATCCAGTCATGGCCTTGGACAAAACTTGGATGGGCGACGGCACCTTACACAGCCCATGAAGATGACGTGAATTTTGGCAGCGAAGCCCTGGTCGCCCAAAGGCGGGAACTTCACACCTCAGAAGACGTCTCGGTCTGCTTGCTGTATCGTCTTGTCCTGGTGACACACAACATCCTGCAGTACCTTGTCACCATCAGTGTTGGCAGGTCGACGACAGTGAAAGAGAGGGCCGACGAAGCCTTGGTCGTCTCTATCCGGCAGCAGATGACCGACAGCGTGCTGGAAATGTTCCTCGACCCATGTACACAAGTTGTGGACGCGCTGTTTGAAGCAGTGATGTGCCGAGCCGCCACATTGGTTGTCAAAGGGTGCACATCTAAGCACCTGCGCGTGAGAACGCTACAACAGTGCCGTCTGGGTAGCGCCGTCGCATCCTGGCAACTGTCGACACTGCTCCTGACAAGCGTGGGCGAGGCTTTCACCGAGGCCATTCTCACGGAGGTCGGGCACGATGAGCAGACTCGCAGGTACTGCAGCGACTGCTTGAGCCTGATTCCACGGTTCAAGGATGACTGCCTGTACCAGATGTTCCAGGCACTCTCACTGCGCCATCGGAAGGTCTCAATGCTGAAGGCAGCGCAGAACACCGAGCCTGTTGATCCCGTGACCTGTTCGGCCGTGACAATGCTCACGAAAATGAGCATCACCTACGCACTGCACCTATTTCGGACGCAGAAGGTGCTGCCAAAACATGTCTACTTGCACGAGGAAGACCTTGAGGATGACTTCTCAAGTTTTCTGATGTGCCTGAATGGTCTGTTCACCGTGGCCGTGCCCCAACCTCCTACCTCAGTGCACAAACTGACAGACGGTCGGCTCAGGGCATTCATGATGAATATGCTCGTGGCCTACTACAAGGAGGTGGTCGAGCCTTCTGCCTGCGAATCGCAGCAGACGACAGCCTTTGACTAACAACACAAGGCGGTGGCCCCTAGCAGCCGGACGTGAATACACTGGACGGACTTGCATACCGGAGTTACTGTATCAGCAGCGTTGTTCATCGCGCATGGGACACCTTGTCGTGTTTTTGCTGTCAACTGAGAAATGTGGATGGTCATGTTTAACGTGAGCCTTTTTTCCCTGTGTTTAAATGCCACCAGAATCTACAAACATAACAGGACAACGACTGCTGGTTTTAGTTTCAAACTTTTCCATCAAGACTTTTCAAACGGAAGGCACACATACTTTTGTTTCCACAAGACAGCTTTATATGAAGAGGTAGAAGCGCCTCAATAAAGTGACCGCGTGCCGAAATATGCAGTTGTTTCCTTTCATATTTGTTATTATTCGATGTGGCATAACAATGTTTGACTTCAACTTAGTGACTTCGTCAACATTGTGTAAAAATTTGTAAAACTCATGCTGCTACCGCATGTGCTTGAACAACCGAAGGGAGGCTGGGCCTTTGTCAGGTGTTGCAAAACACCTTCAGCCCAATCTTCCTCGGTCTGCAGTGTATACTGTGAACCGAAATAAAAACGTTTGTTGTTGTATAGTCAACCACCATTTTCTAAAATAGGAATGCGTCGCATAAGGTATTAAAAAAAGTGAGACATACAGTCTATATTTTACTGCTGCCGAGCAGACGTGGAGTTCAACAATACTCTCGTTCGAAAAAATACGCTGCGCTCTCTTAACCACATCGATGATTTACTTTAATGGAGGCACACTTATGCAGCATGGCCTCTCCGGGACGGCGAGAAGGAGTCATCTCCTTCCATGCCAATTTTTTTGTCTCCGGATCACGCCAATAGATGATCAAGCATCCATTCACTGTATTAGGACATGCGAAGAAGAGGTCTTCATACAGTTTATATTGGAGTCCTTAAAACCTTCAGTCTAGCGCTAGGAGAGGCGGAATCCTGCAGTATTTAAAGGCAGAGCTGGCTGGAGCAGTGGGGGCGGTCAACTGTTCAGTTGCTCTATTCGCTCCTGCCGGAGAAACTTCACTTGTGCAGCTGGAATCTTCCACTTCGCTTACCTAAGAAGCAGTGACTACGTTTAAAAGCTATTTACATCCTTATAGCTCCATAACACCTCGTTGATGACTGAAACTTTGGCACCTCCTCCTATACAGCATTTCCCGTCAGTGGTTCTACGGAACTCTCGTACTCACTTGCATCAATATAGTCACCCGGGTGCTCATCCTAGCTCTCGGAACCTTTTTAATTTGTCTTATTTTGCCTTCCACTCCTTAAATCCCCCTCCTTAGTTTTTCTTTCCCTGCCACTTCCGCAACATAGTATGTTTTCTCTAGGCGAGAAAATTGGCTTTTCTTTGCAGATACTTCAAAGTAAACTCCGCTCTGATTTCACTTGGATTATTTAGTATGATATTGGCGACGGTGGCTACAGGTGGATAGTTTTCTTTCTTTTTTTTTTTGTTACACTATATTAAATTTTTATAAAGAGCCTATGAGTGATCGTGGAGATTTTGCAGATCAGTTCCTCGGCGAAATGGACAAACTTTACCGCTAATGACGTGAGTTTCAGACGAAAAATAATTTAATGAATTACTTGTTTTAGGACCTTGGGTGCAGTTCAAATAAAACATTTAGAAGAAGTCACACTTTATTACAAGCCCATTTTTTAACTTTGAAAATCGCACCTTATTCAAGCAATTTGTCATCAAATTTCAACGCTCAATTCAGGCAATATTGAAACCGAGCACGCCGGGATTGCAGAGAAGGTGGCGCCGCTATCATATCCGACGCGATAACGCCCCGTGAAGAAGAGCGCAACGGAGGCATTAACAGAGGGCAAACAAGCAAGCAAATAAGCAAACGTCGCGGTTAGTCGCGGTAGGTACTGATACAGCACGCTTGGTCTGGCAAGCATCTGCCGCTACGTGCCGAATTACGATTTTCCGCGACATGCCATCATTCAAATTCGGTCACACAACACGACACGAGGCGTTTCCGCCTGACGTATCCACGGGGCACCCTCGGTTTCGATATTGCCCGCACTGAGCGTTGAAATTCGAAGCTGAATAGCTCGAATTAAGTGCGATTTTCAAGATTAAAAATAAAAAAGTAGGGGTGTATTAAAATGCCAATGCCTCCAAATATGCCATATATACACAACTGCCCCCAAGGTCCTACTAAAAGTTAATTAATAAATTTGTGTTAAATCCTTGACATAGTAAAAGCAGCGGAAGAATTCTATACTGACCTGTACAGTCCCCAGAGTAGCCAAACTACTTTCATTATAAGTAATGATGAACAGGATACAGAGGCTCCTTCTATAACTAGTGATGAAGTTAGAAGGGCCTTGCAAAACATGACCAGGAGAAAAGCTGCTGGAGAAGATGGAATAAAAGTCGATTTAATCAACGATGGAGGAGATATCATGCTTGAAAAGCTTGCGGCCCTTTATAGGCAATGCCTCACAACTTCAAGTGTACCAGAGAGCTGGAAGAACGCCAACATTATACTAATCCATAAGAAGAGAGACGTTAAAGAATTGAAGAATTATAGACCCATTAGCTTGCTTTCAGTATTGTATAAAATATTCAAAAAGATAATTTCCAATAGAATCAGGGCAACACTTCAGTCAGCCAAGAGAACAGGCTGGCTTCAGGAAGAGATATTCTACGATGGATCATATCCATGTCATCAATCAGGTAATCGAGAAATCTGCGGAGTACAATCAACCTCTCTATATGACTTTCATAGATTATGACAAGGCATTTGATTCCGTAGAGATACCAGCAGTCATAGAGGCATTGCGTAATCAAGAGATACAGCAGGCATACGTGAATATCTTACCAAACATCTACAAGGATTCCACAGCTACCTTGGTTCTCCACAAGAAAAGTAGAAAGTTACCTATAAAAAAAGGCGTCAGGCAAGGAGACACAATCTCTCCCATGCTATTCACTGCATGCTTAGAAGAAGTATTCAAGCTCTCAGACTGGGAAGGCTTAGCAGTGAGGATCAACGGCGAATATCTCAGCAACCTTCGGTTTGCAGATGACATTGTCCTATTCAGCAACAATGGGGACGAATTACAACAAATGATTGAGGACCTTTACCGAGAAAGTGTAAGAGTGGGGTTGAAGATTAATATGCAGAAGACAAAGATAATGTTCAATAGCCTGGCAAGGAAACAAGAATTCAGGATCGCCAGTCAGCCTCTAGAGTCTGTAAAGGAGTACGTCTATCTATGTCACCTAGTACGTCTATCTATGTACGTCTATTTAGGTCAGGGGGACCCTGATCACGAGAAGGAAATTTACAGAAGAATAAAATTGGGTTGGAGTGCATACGGCAGGCATTACCAAATCCTGACTGGGAGCTTACCACTGTGGTTGAAAGGAAAAGTGTACAATCATTGCATTCTACCGGTGCTAACATGTGGGGCAGAAACTTGGAGGTTAAATAAATAAATAAATAAATAAATAAATAAATAAATAAATAAATAAATAAATAAATAAATAAATAAATAAATAAATAAAACATAGACTTGAATTTTCCATTCCGCTTCCACCACGGCTTGTACGCCGGGGTCATCTGGCCCTACGAGCGCACAAGGCCTTCACCCAGCCACGTCGAAGTTTGCCTGATGGCCTGGCGTCTCCCGACAACGACGTCGGCAGGAACCGTGCGAGAAAGACTGTAGGGTTTCGGAGGTGCGGGCTTGACGGGCGCCTGCACTCGGCCTCGCAGAGACCTTCACCCAGATCAACGTAGTGCCCGACGACCTGTGGCGTCTCTACCGGCTGTGAGGTGGCGTTCCAACGACCAGACAGCTGCAGGACTTGGATATTCTTGAGCGTCTGACAACGTCGCGCTTCTGTCTTCACTGTGCGGACTTCTGATCAGGAAAAACCTCTAAACGGCGAACTTTTGCCTCAGATTTTTCGTTAAGAATAATTCTGACTTTGACATTGGTACTTTCAATGTATCGCTCTGGCGTTAAACCCAAGAGGTTTTGTTTAAGCCGGTGAAGTTTCTTGCGTTGCCTATTTGTAAGTGAGTTGCCATTGAGGTTTTCCCAACTTACCACAACCACGCTACTCAGAAGTGTTCGTTCTTTGTTGTGTGTTTATTGTGCGTGATCAGTTGCAGCTAGCTTCGTTTCTCTCTGGCACCGAGGCAGAGCCTCGGCTACTAAATAAGACTCGAGTCACTCGTTACAAATGGCGTCGGCGACAGGACAAAGCCAGCTGTAATTTTAACTAAAATATTTGCAAAGCTACAACTGGTAGCCGAGTCAATAAGAATGCCATTGAGTTAGCCCAAATGGGAGTTAGCTTGGGACTCACGGGAGCGGAACTCAAATAATGAGTTCAGAAGGAGCTGACAGCGATCGAAGAAGAAAGGATTATGGAAGAATCGTTTACAAAAGAGCCGAAAGAGAGGCGACCAAACAGCCGTCTTCCTGATTCAACTCTCGACGTGACCCTTTCCGCCCCCTTGTCTTTCCTATTTGTCAAATAAAGTTTTTCAATCAATCAATCTTCTCCTTTCCTTTTTCTCTCTTCTATGTGAGATACTGTGGTTCTTGCCACCTGGTGATTTGTTTTGCTTTTTTATTTTATTTTATTTTTTTATTGTGGCGCTCGGCACGCTCACGCCATTCTCACGCGGCACTTCGTCATTGTCGTCTTCTTCATCGCGCACGAAGCTCGCGCGGCGCTCCAGTCTCGCAATTGTCCTCAACCACGCACGGGGCGATGACCGGACCACGATGACCTTGCGCACATCATAAAACCTACAATTTGCACGAGATATGCTGAGTTTGGGTGTGAATATCTGCTTGTGAGCTAACACACCGCATGGGCGCAAGCAAGAAAACAAACGTCATTCAAGCGTTTGTGGGTTACTCGAGTTTCATCTCAGTCGAGCTACGCGTTATGAAGGCAGCGCAGCGGCTCCTAGGCAGAGGGGGCGTAGCTGGCCACTGAAGGGATACACACTGCTTTGTGTGCACAGATCATAACCTCAAGGGACATGTTAAACCAAATTCTTCACTGGTGGAGCTTACTTAATTGCACTTTGGCGCCAGCGTCATGACTTTATTGCTGCGTCGCCATTTCTCGCTGCAGACAAGACCGTTGTAACCAGCACTCACACCATCGTATGCCTTTGCAAAAGCCAGCAACCACGCAAACGGATTCTCTGAGACTCTTTTTCGTGCTCGCCTGACTTAAACTATGGGCGTCATAATTGCTTTTGTTAGATTTTTTTCCTTGGTCGTATACACGCAAAGGGTAGGTGTGTAAACTATAGCGACCTTAATTAAGACTTCGTCACACTTACCGTGCGTTCAACTTGCAAAATAGTTGACCTACTAAGAGCTATAAACCAAAATTGTTCGTTTAGCAGGCTACGCTGTGGTTAATTTTGTTCTTCCTTATTTTCTTTCTCCTTTATCGCGTTTGTTTTGTTTATCTCATGCATTCCTTAATGTTTGCAGTTTGTTTTAGAATATTGAGATAGCCAGCACTTAGGTGGCCTATTTTTCCACTGCTCATTTTTTTAATAAACAACAAAATTGTTCGTCAGCCCGGTAGCAGTAATCTATAGAAGACGGCTCAACGAAACCTCGCATAAAGTAATGTTTTGGATGCAAACCTTTCAAATTTACCCCAAACTGCTTATGTCTTCACTCTGGTGGGTCCAAACGACAAAATAATACCGCTCCACCGCACTAAGTATCGACGAAGAGGTCGCTGGATTGCGTCCGTTATAATCTGTACATCGACCTGTGTTACGCTACCATAGAGTCGGCTGTGTTCAGTATAGAACAGAGATGAGAAATACAGGCAAGCGGTGTAAGATCGGTAATTACAGAGATAGGCAGACTAACAACTGGGTACGGATTAAATGAATGCGAGCTGGTTCAGCTGTAAAAAATTATTTTACAAAAAAGCGGATCACTACTTTGTACGCAAAGGCGCTGTTTCAAACAATGGACATCGCGAATGAGGTTTGTAATTACAGCTACAGGCTAACGAACTCGTGAAGAAGAGCTTTTCCAAGGACCACTTGGTCCATCATTATAGAGGTTCAATTGCTGCGCAAAGACACAGGGCGAAATCCGAAGTAAAGAAAAAAGAAAGAAAGAAAAACTTTAACGGACCGGAGCGAACGCAAGACCTCCCTTCCGTCGCGCTCGGTCCTGCCTAATCATGCCCCGGGGTGGCTCGCTGGCTGGGGTGCAGTTGAGCGTTAGGTCGCGGGTTCAGTTCTAGATGGCGGGGACGGAATGAAAACACAAACAGTACCAGATGAGTGCCGACCTAAGGTTAATCCGGAACACTCCACTAAGGCGTATCTAGATTATATAGCCCCATGTGTTACTTTGGAATGTCAAGATCAATCAATAAGTCAAGCTTGTTCGTGTTTCCCTACATTGGTCTCTTGTGCCTTCGCGCAAACTGTTTAATGCTCATGACTGTTGAAGTGTTGTAAATGAGTTGCATATATTTGCTGTGGAGCATTGTGATTGGTATTAATGCGGCCTATACCTATAGCGCGGGCACGTCAAGTATGCTTTGCGCAAATGGGAAAGGCAGCTACGACGCACGGCTAGCGTAAATGCGGTCTTCGCTTCTATGCGAAATTGAAACTGACAGGACCGGCGCAAGCTTTCAACCGCTCGGCCTTGGCAGAACCCGTCACGATGCCTTGATAAAAGAAACAAAGATATGGTTACAATAACAGCGGTATTACGGCATTAAATGAGTAATGACTAACTGGTGCGGGAATAGCAAGTTTTAAAAATAAAATCCAATACGCTTGTAGTCGATAAAAAAAGAGCTGGCTTCGAATGTCGGATCTAATGCTGAACCAGATCTGTACACGTTACAGGAAAAAAAGTAACTGATTACAATTATAATTACTTATTTCAAAAATGTAATTGATTACGGTTACCAAATTCCTACCCCACAAAAGTAAGTGAGCAATTTCTAAAACGTAATTCATTACTTTAACGTTACTTTCCTCCGTACTTTTATTAGCCTTGCCCAAGTGCAGTATACAGTGGAACGATCGGGCCAGGCTCTTTCAATGCATCTTCTGCAACCCCTTCACATATTATTTACCTGCACAAGAATTGCTTTTCAAATTATCATTCGGTAATTTTACCTCGATTTCTTGTGAAGACAATTAGGGTTGTGTATGTGTGTGCATTAATTAGCATATTGAAGCTGCATATTTTCAGCCCTATAATACTGTTGGTGGGCTACAATCACAAAAATACATGATATTACGTACAAGAGTGACGTAATATCAGATAGAAACATGCGTTTAAGCCAAGAAGTCATGGACTGCACTGATCGAATAATGTTTTATATATATGCAGGGTGTCCCAGCTATCACGCAGCACGGTTTTAAAAAAGAGGAACGGCGTTACGCGAAGCAAACCTAGTGTGTATTGTTTACAGTACAGTGGAGTTGCCGCCAGTAATTTTTTCGTTACTGAGATTTAATTAGGTAATTGTAATTAATTATCTAACTCGAGAAGTACTGTCCTAATTATCAAAGTGTCAATGAGAAAGTTGTAGAGCAACATGAAAAACTACCGATACAGCTTTCTGTTGCTCAATACGTGCTACATAAAAGTGTTTTTCCGAGCGTGAAAGAAGCCGCAAATGCACGCAAAGTGCCTCGAGCTGCCAGTCGCGCGGCAATTCTGTTTTAGAAAGAAAGAAAGAAGTTGGAGTTCTCGCTGGGTTCCAGCCCCATGCAATATCGATTGATATTTTATACCTGTGACAACTGAATACAGTGAAACAAAAAGTAAAACAAAAGCTTTGTCTCAGTAGCTTGTCAAGGATCAGTTGAGACTCCTTAGCCCAATGAAGACTTTGATCCAAGCTAAACATTCCGCGTGTTTACAGACCGAACTCTCGCGGGAAAACGGGAAGTTTGTGCACTGACTGAAAGATAATTCCGTGCCTCGCTCGTTTTCCTTCGAGTCGGGGTCCGAGTGTCCGAGCCAAGGAAAGCAAATATCAGCAAGGACCCGCTCGCGTGGCCGTGGTGTGACAAGTGGCAATTTCATTTTAGCCGGGTCTCCTAAATCGTTAGTGCAGGCGCCGACTCCTTCTTGCAACACGATACGCTCAGTCCTCGGAGAAAACGTGTCGAAGTCGGCAGCGGACAACGATTTCTACGCAGGCGCGATCGCATAATCAGCGAAGGAGACGACGCCGGAAGGACGGGCGTTGCGCAACAACTGACGGCGAGATTCGCCGACAAGTCACTGCTTATAAAAACGTGGAGAGCCGACGTGCAACAGATCCGGCTAAGGGAGGAATCGCGAGAGAGCTAACCTAAAAAAGATGAACGTTGTAAGGGCTCGAGTGGCGTACTCAATATTACCGCCTTCCGAACTATGAAAGTACACTCTTGCAATTACCGGATGTTGTCGTGGAAAAGTGGGCGGAATTTGCTTACGGTAGGGAACTGGAACCTACAACGTCGATCTGAGGAACACTGGTGCTTTCATGTCACTTTGTTAAACCTCTGGCAGCTTTTCTTTCCTTTTTATTATTATTATTATTTCTTTTGAGTGCCGTGTCATGTAAAGGGAGAATGCGTAGGCTATTCAAATTCCTTCGTTAAATCACGCCAGTGGCCAGCTTTATTTACCAGCCGCGACTAATCAGTGTCGGCAACAAAGAGCGGAAGCCACGTTCAGCGAGCTATAAATGGCATGAAAGGCGATGCTTAAGGTAAAAAAAAAAGAAAAAAAAAACAAGGATAAGACGCCGTATGCCTCTTGGCAGTAATATTCAAACGGCTGTGAGGAGCGCGAAGACCCGTGTTCACAACGAAGCGCTTTGCAAAGAGGACAAAGCGGAAATGTTTATATGGTCAAGTGTTTTTTGTTTCCTATCGACAGATGTGGAAGATGTTGGCGCGCTAATAAAATACTGGCTGCTCCATGTTTCATTGTCAGAAAGTATGATACACTTCTGCATATATGCGCACATTTATAATGCGCACACATAGAGAGAGAGGGAAACTTCATTGCAATAAAAACCAAAGTTTTTTTCAGTATAACTTCAGTACGACACAGTTAATCAACGGAAAACGACCCTAAACGGCACTTCCAGGCAACGTGTTGATAAAAACACTGATAGAACATAAACATATTTATGTATTCATAAAGACAAGCGATAGTGGGCTGATCATCCCCCTCCGCGGTAATGCATCGCCGCTTGCAGTGTGCTTGAATATAACGAAACTCGACCCACCGTGGTTGCTTAGTGGCTATGGTGTTGGGCTGCTAAGCACGAGGTCGCGGGATCGAATCCCGGCCACGGCGGCTGCATTTCTATTGGGGCGAAATACGAAAACACCCGTGTACTTATATTTAGGTACGCGTTAAAGTACCCCCAGGTGGTCCAAATTATTCCGGAGTCTCCCACTACGGCGTGCCTCATAATCAGATCGTGGTTCTGGCACGTAAAACCTCATAATATAATTTAATTTTGGTAACGAAAAGAAAAATACTGAGGAGACCATTTTCTCATTCTCTTTCTTTCTAGCTCAGATAATACAAAACACTTTTCAAAAGTCCATGCAAGAGGCGTTTTGCAAAAATATTAAATAGGAATCGCAGGGCCCCTTCAAGGGCAGAAAGAGCTCGAAAATTCATTATTTCTCTTGAAACTTTGAATTTCTTAGTTTTAGATAGATATGCAATGTTTTCACATTCGAATTTACGCATAAATTTGTCTTTGAAAAATATTAATCAACTAGAAAAAAGTGAGAACTGCATATACCTATGTTACTCCTGATAAGTCATGGAAACCACCATTTGAAACCTATGTCCGCCGCCGCTGAACTGACTCACAGAAGTAGAGCTTTCTTTTTCTTCCTATTCCTTTCCTCACGAATGGTCATTTACACATATCTTCTATTATGAAATTACATATGCAAAAGAAAATTTAAAAAAAGATTTTCTTACGTCGTCTCAGCGCACACCGCTAATGTGCTTTATTTTTTCTCGCGCTCCACTGTGGTACGGTACTGCCTTCTGCATACTTGAAATTCTCTTTTATTACGAAAGTGTAAATCCAATTTTGTCACATGCTCGCAGAGTGCAATTATAAACTTTTGCTGATAGTAACGCTGGTAAATATACTTGAAAAAAAGAAATATCTATCCCGTACGTTCAGATAACACAGCGATTCACAGGAGGTCAGAATTGATCAGCTGTGTTCGAACCAATGTTTCTACAAGAGAATTTGTCTTCGTGATGGCTGACGTAGACAAGTCCATTTGTCTAAATAAACATTGGTTCCAGCCTGAGGTATCCCTTGTTCAAACACTGAGACACGTCTTAGACGCCAACATTAAGAATATCTTAAGTTTTGAAAACTATGTTTCAAAGACAAATGCTAGCTTCAACAAATGCACACTTCAATAATTGCACTCTACGGTAATTAAGGAGACAGAGAGAAAGACAAAACTTTATTGAAAGTACTTGCTGGGGTCAAGGGTGACGGGGCTGGGGGGGGGGGGGGATAAGCTACTTAGCAATGATTATTGCGATAAATTATTAACCATTAAAAACTGCTAATGAAAGTGGTATTTTGCTGTTGTGCAGTACGTTGGGCAAAATGAATAAGTGAACAAGCGATACTCTGTCCTTGCAACCACTTTTTTATAATCCCAACTGTAATGCAATCGCATTTTTTTTTTTCACGGGCAACGCTACGTTAGGGATCACATAAACACTTATATGCAAGGCAAGTGACAAACATGTTACCCAGCGTGGAACAAGCTTCTAATGCACCTCGAAAACAGTTTGGTGTCGTCCTTTCGAGCGTGCTTGTAATTTGGTTATTCTTCGGTAGTTTCTGCGTCGACAGCTCAATGTTTTAGGCAAGCGATATTCGCGTAGAAGATGTATGACACAACATTTCAGTCAGAGAATGGCCTTAGTCACGTCTGACGAAGGTCATTCGTTTCCCGAAATTGGACACCACTGGCGACGTCATCAAAATGTTATTGGCCTTTATGAAGCAACGGGAGTACGACAGCGCTGTCTTCAGAAAGTGACCGCACTCTTGGTGAAAAGAAAAAAATTAAGCAAGGAATAAAAAAGACTCTTCTGTTTGACACGATGCGTTTAGATTCCAACTGATTTCACTCCCATTTTCCGGTGTACCACGCGTGCTTGTAAGAAGTTCTCGAAATAATGTCCAACTGAAAGCGCAGTGCAATTATAGCAAAGACCGCGTATAGCGTTTAACCGCTGTTTGGTGGCTTTATTTTCCACTGCTTCCTCCAGTTGTTCTGCTTCTGTCTTCCCATTTTGTCTCAACAGCTCTGCTGCGTCTGGCAGTATGAAAATAACTAATAAATAAACAAAATATACGATATCGGAGCTCCAGAACCAGCACTCGCTACGAAATGTGTCCAATGCATCTGCACGAACTGGGCTAAAAAGGGCATTCGCCCAGCGCCAACCGAATCAGTCGTGACCTGCACGTTACTCGACCTGGATTTACAAACCCTACGTGCACAAAAAGTGTTCGTAAGAACGAGCTCCAAACAACTGTGATAGCGAACGAAGTCACAGCAATGGTGTCGACAAAAAAAAAAAAAAGAAAAGAAAAGAAAACTACTTGCGCACGCAAAGTTTCGTGAATACTGTCTCTGGTGTGTGTGTATGGCTCTACTCATTTCCACGCATTTTAGAGCGTCTCAACAAACAAGACGATATTTAGCCGGGTAAGCTGCTGAGTCACATTCGGTTTCATTTCAGCGCTGAGTTGCTGGTACGTACGACAATTCACGTGTTGACAGATAGACCAATTGTACGTTCCTGTTTTATCGGGACCTCTAACGTTGACACTGCTCTACGCGTCGCTGACAGCCAGCACCCAGCAGCTGAAATATCCGAAAAGTTTCTTTGGCTAGTTGGTTTATAGAGAAGAGCGAAAAGAAAAACGCAAGTACAAAAGACAAGCGTAAGAACACTGTCCACGGTACGGCCACGAGGGAAAGAAGTCGCATCAAGTGGAAGCATATCACGAGGAATTTGATGTCTCATTCACGTCATGAACCCATGGTCCCAAGCAAAACTCAAACTTTCTAATTTTACGGCGCGACACTTCGAAGGTACAAGTGACGTAGTTCACAGAGTCAGAAGACACGTGGCGAATGAACTTTCCTTTTTGTCCTTGAAGGAGAAAAAAAGAAGAGCAGGGATCGAGACATGGAAATAAAAAAAGTGTTCGGCCAAGTAACGAGAAGGTAAGCCGCGGGCTCACCAGTGTTTTCTCGGGAGACTGGAACGGCGCGTGGGCGACCGGTGGAGGCGGCTGGCGGAACCGACAAGACTGGCGGAGAAGCCGACCGCTGGGGTACAGCCAACCTGCCGGAGCGATCTGGCGAGCGCGTGCGCGCAACGGCGGGGAGTGGCGCCAGCGACGTTCACCGCAGCAACAGCACAAACGACGGCGCGGCACGCATCACGCGTGCGCGGGACTCCAAAGCGGCGCTGCATCGAAGCACCACGCCGCTGCGAGAGGTGTGCGAGGGGAGCGGGCGAGAAACTAGGCCGGGCACTCGTGACGCTCACGGTCTGAAGGGGGAGAGGATGACGCTCTTCCTCCTCTTTACCCACCGGAGCTGGTCACTGTGGCCCGACTCGGGGTGACATGGGCACCCGCTTTTGTTGACGGGCCTCACTCGAGCTCGTTTCGGTCGAGTGCCTCCATTTAAAACTGGTAAATGGTTCTCGATCACCCTCTCGTAAAGGCAAAAGGGGGAGGGGGGGGGGGCGATAAAAGAATGTCAGGGAAGCATGAGACAGCAAAAAAAAAAAAAAACGTTATTCAAAAATATAGTTTCCTCAGTTTGCAGAAATGTGATGAGAGAGATGGAACAGGAGCTGTCAGGAAGGGAAAATACGAAGAGGGCTGCAGGAGTGGTGAGAAGTTGTAAATGTCCGTTTGCCTGGAGCTGTGGGGACCTAGCCGTCAGTTCCGCATTTCCTCCACTGAGAGAGAGAGAGAGAGAGAGAGAACCAAGATTTGATAAAGCTGTGTATAGCTGTCGTTGAACCCTGGTGTTCCCTCTGCTTTATTTCAAGCAGTTCGAACACACATCCTGATTTGCGCGAGCCGGGCGCGTGTGTTTTACGCACTCTCATAGGCGAGTTCGACGCACAGGGAGAACGGGGTTAAATGCGACGGGGTCTTGCTTTCTCCGGGAAATGACAGAAACCATAGCTCGCCGGTCATATGCAAGGGGAGCAGTAAGTCACCACGCCGAATACCCCCAGGCCCCCTTATTCCCCCCTGTTGCACATCCGGCGCTACCAGGACACGCCTCTCGGTGAGTCAGACATTATTTTCAAGCTAGGAAGGAAAGGAGACGGCGCGGTTGGAGGGGTAGCTCAACAGGTGGGCGCGCTCGGAGCCGTATTCGAGTGCGCGCACGCCGGGAAGGAGAAGAGCGCTCCGCGACGGTCGGCTTCTTCTACTGCTCGGTGTCGCGAGAACAGGAACTTGGCTTGGGGAAAAAAGAAAGAAAAGAGAGCAGTGTAGTCCAGGATAATGGAATTTGCTCGACTGTGCACAAACTTATCGTCTTCCCCTCACAGCCCTCGATGGCTCAGCCACATGACGCATAAGAAAGATGTTGAACATCGCAAGTGGCAAGTACATGAGCAAGTTTTTTTTTTCTTATTTTTTATGCTGGATGTTGAGTGTGCAGCAGAAAACGTAATACACCATTGCATGCGTTTGTACAATTGATAGCCATCAGTCCATAGCTAACGAAGGAAAGAGTATCGAAGGATGCATGTGGCGGCAAAGCGGCATCGTTGAAGCAATTTATGCCGCTAGGTTTGAAACCTGATGGAAAGAAAAAAGCAAATTAAAAATACGATCAATGCAGGGCTTTATTTTGCAAGGAGAAAGGTGCGCGATATACTTAAAGTTCAAAGAGATTTGTTGAAACAGCCAACTTCTAGAGTAGTAGTAGTAGTATAAACTTTATTTTGTCCGAGATGGAGTTTAAGGAGGAGGGGGGTGGAAGGAACCGCCCTCTTCTTCCTCAGGCGGCGGCCATGCCTTGCGCTTTGGCTGCGTCTTTGGCCATCTGGACGACCCGGAGTTGGAGATCCAGGTCTGAGCTGAGCAGGGTAGTCTCCCACTGCTCTAGGGTAGTGATGGGAAGGGGAGGCAATAAGCTAGTGCGTTTATGGTCCTTATCAGGGGACATGCCCACATTATGTGGTGAAGATCGGCTCTACCTGCGCATAATTTACAATCTGCTGTATATAGCCCGGGATAGAGGTGACTGTACGTCACTGGGTTTGGGAAAGTGTGCGTCTGTAAAAGTCGTCAGGTGCTTTTTATCTAAATTTTTGTTAGCGGCAGGGTAATGCCCCCTGCCCTGGTGGTAGAATTGTATAATTTTATTGTAGGATACCATCCGGTTCCTGCCTGAACGGCAGAGGGATTCCAACTGCTCATCGAAAGAGGTAGTCGTGCGGCCGCGGATGGCCAGTTCTCGGGCCTCACTGTGCGCAGCTTCGTTTCCCGGAAAACCGGAGTGCGCCGGTGTCCAAACGAGTTGCGTCCATCTGCGCCGGGTTTCGGGTACCCTGGGAAGAATTTTGAGGGCTTCGGGCGAAATGCGCCCTTTCGCGAAATTTCGTATAGCTGTCTTTGAGTCGCTGACTATGAATCTGTCTGCGGAGGAGGCGCACGCCAAGGCGATTGCGACTTCCTCCCCGACCTCCGGTGAGGTTTTAATAACTGAGCTTGCAGCGACGATTTGATTTTGCTGATCTAGTACAGCCGCTATCATAGCGTATCGGTCACGATACTCGGCAGCATCTACATAGGCCACGTCCTTAGTGTTTGCAAAGCGTTTTTGTAAGGATTTGGTTCTTTCCTGCCTGCGCTCTTAGTTGTGCAGAGGGTGAGTGTTCTTAGGTAATGGTGGAGACGTGTATGTGTTTTCTTAACTCTGTCGAAATGTCCCGCTGTGGTCCGAATTGGGTGTTGTATGGAATCCCGAGTGATTGGAGAATGTGTTGTACTGTCGGAGACTGCGAGAGTCTCTCCAGTTGGGCAATTACTTGGGCTTCCATGAGCTCGTCAAGAGTGTTGTATATTCCTAGGGCCTCAAAATTTTCGTTTGTGGTGGTAATTGGGAGGTGTAGAGCCTGCTTGTATGCTCTCTTTATCATGAGGTTAATTTTGGAGCGTTCATCACTCTTTAGTTGAAGGAATGGGGTAGCGTACGCTGTTCCGCTTATGACAAAAGCCTGTACCTATCTGAGTAGATAAGTTTCTCTCATGCCGTGGTGTCTGTTGGGGATGTGAGAAATGAGTTTTGTTATTTGATGCACGTGGTGAGTCTAGTGCCTTTATCACTTCGTTGTTGTGTCCATTGGCCTGTATTCTGAGTCCAAGGATCCTGATGCTCGGTACTATTGGGATGTCCTGGTCGTTAGCTTTGAGCATGATTTGAGGGGGTGTGGTGACAGTTTTCCTGCCTCTGCACGTGGGTCTATACAGAAGTAACTCTGACTTTTGCGGGGAGCAGGAGAGTCCTTTAGGTGTTACGTATTCCGTGACAACTTCGATCGCGCTTCGCAAAGTTTCTTGGATTTCTCCGTCACTCCCTCCGGTTACCCAGAGTGTCCCGTCGTCTTCATATAATCTATGCTGTAGTTTAGGGATTTTAGCTAGCTTGCTTGGCAATCCTAGCATAGCCATATTGAAGACGTAGGGAGCCAGGCCCGAGCCCTGGGGTGTCCCTCGATTCCCGAGCGAAATGCTTACCGAGGTTACCCCACCGACGGTGATTGTGGCTGTCCTGTCTGTAAGAAAGTCTTTGATCTGGAGCCAACCCCTAGTTTGCTTAGGTGGGTTAGGATGGCTTCGTGATGAACATTGTCGAAGGATTTGGTTAGATCGAGGCCAAGAATGGCCCGGGTGTCAAGTTCTGAGATGTGATCTGCGTCTATTATCTGGTGCTTAATTCGAAGCATAATGTCCTGCGTGGAACGCTTGTGCCTGAAGCTAATTATCGTGCGAGGGTACAGGTCGTGGGCTTCCATGTGTTTGTTTAGGTGAGTAAGGATGATGCGTTCCAGAAGTTTGCCTAGGCAGCAGGTGAGCGAGATTGGTCTTAGGTTCTGTAACTGTAACCTCTTGCCCGGCTTTGGTATCATGACAATTTTAACTTCCTTCCACTGTTGAGGGTTGTGGACAGTCTCCCAACACTTATTGAGACACTTAGATAGTGCTTCTATGTAGTCATCGTCCAGGTTCCGCATAGTTTTGTTTGTGACGCCGTCCGGACCGGAGCGGAGTGCGTTCGTAGACCGTGTATGGCCTCGCGGACTTCCGCTTCCGTGATAGGTTCGTCGATTATTGAGTTTGGACCTCCCGTGTATGCGGGTAAGGGCGTTTTGTAATGATTTCCGATGTATAGATTCTTGAGTTCGTTTATTAGATCTGTGTCTGATCTCGGGTAATTATTAATTATTTTGCTGAGATTATGCCTCTGCGTGGTTTTACTGTTCTCGGGATCGAGTAGACATGTAAGTATGCGCCATGTTTGGCCATGCCTAATTGCGCTTCCATTCCATCACATGTACTGTGCCAGTTTTGGCGGGTTAGCTGGTGAGCATAGTCTTCAATTTGTTTGTTTAAGATTGATATGCGCTTACGTAGGGATCTATTCAGTTTGTGTTGTTTAGGTCGTCTTTCCAAGCTAGCTTTTGCTTCCCACATGTGGAGGAGCTTGGCATCTGCCGCCTGGATCTTAGCTTCTTTTGGTATGGTTCTGGTCGCCTGCTAAACCTTTTCTTTTAAGTTGTCGACCCATGCCATAATGTCTATAATCTCAGAAACGGTAGGTTCGTTTTTGTTTCTTTTTACTTGCCTAAAAGTGTCCCAGTCCGGGATGTGGATTCGTTTGCCAATAGGTTTGGCGGGTCCCGTTAGGATTGTGGTGGCCATTATGAAGTGGTCACATAATTTGGCCTGACGCCCCGTCTCTTGGAGGGCAATTATGTCTGGCGCTTCGGAATCCTTAGTTTGTAAGAACTGCCGGAGATTCCCTCTTGCGGCGCAATCCCCGGCTACTCCATTGCCATATGACGTACATAGTGCTAAAGCAAAACTTATTTGGAACCATTTCACTGAGCATATGACTTTTGAGGCCACTGAGGCGCCATTCAACGGTCTAAAATGTACTAAATGGTACTAAAAGGTGCTAAAAGGCCCTAAGGTACTAAAATGTACTTAAAGGCCGGAACGGTCGCATGCAGAAAAATGGAGAGGTGGCAGAGAGACCTATTGGGTGCCACACTTATGCCTGTTTGCCCTCATTGTTTGCGTCTGATGACATTGATTGATTGATTGATTGAGTGAGTGAGTGAGTGAGTGAGTGAGTGAGTGAGTGAGTGAGTGAGTGAGTGAGTGAGTGAGTGAGTGAGTGAGTGAGTCAGTGAGTGAGTGAGTGAGTGAGTGAGTGAGTGAGTGAGTTAGTTAGTTAGTTAGTTAGTTAATTAATTAGTTAGTCAGTCAGTCAGTTAGTTAGTTAGTTAGAAAGCAACAGGAGCAATAGACGTTATTTGCTTCGTGACCCGCCGCGGCAGCTTAGTGGTTATGGCGTTGCACTGCTGAACTCGAGGTCGTTGGTTCGATCCCGGCCGCGGCGTACTCATTCTGATGGGGGCGAAATTCAAAAACGCTCGTGTACTTGGGTCTCATCATCATAATCATCAGCCTATATTTATGTCCACTGCAGGACGAAGGCCTATTCCTGAGATCTCCAATTACCCCTGTCTTGCGCTAGCTTATTCCAACTTGCACCTGCAAATTTCCTAACTTCATCATCCCACTTAGTTTTCTGCCGTCCTCGACTGCGCTTTTCTTCTCGTGGTATCCATTCTGTAACTCTAATGATCCACCGGTTATCCATCCTACGCATTAGATGGTCTGCCCAGCTCCATTTTTTTCTCTTAATGTCAACTAGAATATCGGCTATCCCCGTCTGCTCTCTGATCCACACCGCTCTCTTCTTGTCTCTTAACGTTAGGCCTAACGCGTTTCGTTCCATCGCTCTTTGTGTGGTCCTTCACTTGTTCTTGAGATTCTTTGTTAGCCTCCAAGTTTCTGCCACATATGTTAGCACCGGTAGAATGCAATGATTGTACGCTTTTCTTTTCAACGACAGTGGTAAGCTTCCAGTCAGAATTTGGCGATGCCTGCCATATGCACTCCAACCCAATTTTATTCTTCTGTAAATTTCCTTCTCATGATCAGGGTCCCCTGTGAGTAATTGACCTAGATAGACGTACTCCATTACAGAATCTAGAGGTTGCCTGGCAATCCTGAATTCTTGTTCCCTCGCCAAGCTATTGAACACTACCTTTGTCTTCTGCATATTAATCTTCAACCCAATTCTTACACTTTCTCGATTAAGTTCCTCAACCATTAGCTGTAATTCGTCCCCATTGTTGTTGAATAGGATAATGTCATCTGCAAACCGAAGGTTGCTGAGATATTCGCCGTTGATCCACACTCCTAAGCCTTCCCAGTCTAAGAGCTTGAATACTTCTTCTAAGCACGCAGTGAATAGCATTGGAGAGATTGTGTCTCCTTGCCTGACCCCTTTTTTGATAGGTATCTTTCTACATTTCTTGTGGAGAACCAAGGTTGCTGTGCAATCCTTGTAGATATTTGCTAAGATATTCACGTATGCCTCCTCTACTCCTTGATTACGCAATGCCTCTATGACTGCTGGTATCTCTACTGAATCATATGATTTTTCATAATCTATGAAAGCCATATAGAGAGGTTGATTGTACTCCGCAGATTTCTCGATTGCCTGATTGATGACATGGATGTGATCCATCGTAGGATATCCCTCCCTGAAGCCAGCCTGTTCTCTTGGTTGATTGAAGTCAAGTGTTGCCCTGATTCTATTGGAAATTATCTTGGTGAATATTTTATACAGTACTAAAAGCAAGCTAATGGGCCTATAATTTTTCAGTTCTCTAACGTCTCCATTCTTATGGATTAGTATAATGTTGGCATTCTTCCAGTTCTCTGGAACACTTGAAGTCGTGAGACATTGCGTATAAAGGGCCGCAAGCTTTTCAAGCATGATATCTCCTCCATCGTTGATTAAATCGACTTTTATTCCATCTTCTCCAGCAGCTTTTCTCCTGGTCATGTTTTGCAAGGCCCTTCTAACTTCATCACTAGTTATAGAAGGAGCCTCTGTATCCTGTTCATCACTACTTATAATGAAGTAGTTTGGCTACTCTGGGGACTGTACAGGTCAGTATAGAATTCTTCCGCTGCTTTTATTATGCCGTCGAAATTGCTGATGATATTACCCTGCTTATTTTCAGTGCATACATCTTGCCTTGTCCTATGCCCAGCTTTCTTCTTACTGATTTAATGCTGCGTCCATATTTTACGGCTTCCTCAATCTTTACCACGTTATAATTTCGAATATCCCTTACTTTCTTCTTGCTGATCAGTTTTGACAATTCAGCGAATTCTATCTGATCTCTTGAGTTTGACACTTTCATGCTTTGCCGTTTCTTTATTAGGTCATTTGTTACTTGGGAGAGCTTACCTGCTGGTTGCCTTGGTGCCTTACCTCCCACTTCATTGCTGCTTCTGAGATCAGCCTAGTTACAGTTTCATTCATTACCTCTATGTTATCTTCACTTTCATCTTATAAAGCGTGAAAGAACCCGAGGCAGTCAAAATTAATCCCCACTACGGCGTGTCGCAGAATCACATCGTGGATTTGGCCACGTAGAACCCCAAAATTTGTTATTATTCCTGATTCCGGTGTTCAGGAGTGCAGCTGTCTCCGATGTGCAGCTAGCCTGTGACAGACGCCAATCAATCCGACTGCCTCCTAATGCCTCACGTTTGTGCAAATCGGCAACAACTGTTTTACCGGCAGTCAGATACTGTTAGTCGTAGTCAGTCACTGTTATGATCTTACGTACACGCGGTCTCGCACCGGCTGTGCAACATGCTCAGTAACTTGCCCTGTTTTGTGAGAAACTAATTCTAGCCATCTATGTTCCGCTTGATAATATGTGGCTATCTAGAAAGAACCAAATCGCCAGCCAAAAAAAGAAGCAAAAAGGAAAGAAAAAAACATTACCAACAAGAAACTCATGTGCTACACTAAGCCACAGGATTCCAAGCCACATGGAGCTTAAGGATTTCGCCCACAGATCCGTGCAAGTTCAGCCCGCCTACGGCGCGATGCAGTTGCTGGCATGATGATCACATATATGACTGACTTCAGCAAGTTGTGTCGGAGAGGGCTCCCCCTAATGCGTATGCTCTTGCTATTATGTTTATATGCATACTTTTTGATCACTAACGCTGCATTTTTTTTTCTTTTTTTTTTGTAGCTAATTCTGCACCAGAACGAAGTTGCACACTATGGCCAGCCCGCAGGTCTTCGCCGGCGACCTAATTAATCCTGTCTGGCTAGCCTAATACGTCACAAGAACATAATTCATCCAGAAGTATACTGCACGCCTGAGCGCAAATCACACAGACACACACAAAACACATCATATATATACTGGAGGCAGTGCAAAAATAGAAATAATAAACGCTGATTTTTTTTTCCGGCAGCAGCTCATTAGCAGCGACAGATGTCAGGAACTGGCTGATCCATAAACTACAAAAACTAATTAAGCGAAATGCAAAAATCAACCTTTAATTGGTAAAGCTGCATCACATGCATCCTGGAATTAAAAGAAGCCAGTATTCAAGACAGTTTCACTTCCAGTAATTCGAACACTACGAACTTCCAGGTATGAATATCAATCAATTAATTAATCAATCAATCAATCAATCAACTTTATTTCCTTTGGATATCAAGTATATCTACGTTATATCATTGCCAAGTAATAAAGTAATATTTACTGTTCCCAAATGAGTGCTAAGAGCTCTTGGTAATAATAAGTGTAGCGCAACTACAGCTGGTGGCAAATATTTAAGCGTATACTTCGGAGCAGGTGCCCGTAAAGAAAAGTGTTTGGAAATACGCATATTCAATATCGAACGTGCTCAGCGGCGAAAAAGGTTAGCATTGCAGAGTGGCTACCGTCTCCACAATGATAACTGCCCTAAATATGCAGACTGGCTCATAAATAAATGCCTATCAACATGTTGTATTCGTTTTTTTTTTAACTACGCCAAACAAACAAGCGTGAATTGGTAGCTTAACTACGCAATGTTTATCGTATTAAAGTACTCCCTTCACACTCGCAGCATGCAGACAGCATTCCCTACGAAAGAGTTGTGCGTGTGCGTTAGTGTCAAATTAAATAATTAAATTCTGGTGTTTTACGTGCCAAAATCACTATGCGGTTATTAGACGAACCGTAGTGGGGGACTCCAGATTAATTTCGACTGGCTTAGGTTGTTTAACGGGCACCCAATACACGGTACAGGAGCATTGTTGCATTCCGCCTTAATCGAAATGCGGCCGCCGCGGCCGGGATTCGATCCCGCCACCTCGTGCTTAGCAGCGCAACACTATAGCCACCAAGCCACCACATTGCGTGTGTGTGTATGTGCATGCGTGCGCGTCTGTCTGTCTCTGTGTGTGTGATTGATGTAGGAGGGTGGTAATTAAACAATGTGCAGCTGAGTTTGCCCGAAAGACTACTGGAAGTGAAACAGGGTTTGTCGTCCCGACACGAACGCAACAGATAGTTTGACGACATCTTGAGTTCTTACTCATAGCCCACCATAACATTAAAGCTCCGAATTTTTTATGCGGCCCCAAACGGCCCCTAGCCAACCTATGCAGATAAGGAAGCTTAACGTATCTGTGTTTTTTAACAGGAAAACCGGTCAAGGACGGTTGTGGTGGTGGTGATGTTGATACGGACGGGGTTATAGCCTGACGGACCTGGCCGGCAATTGCTCCGCCTGAGCGTCTCTTTCTGCGCCAGATATGTCACCATGCCTCCATAAGTCCTGTGTCTCATAAAAATGCTAGAAGAATGCGCGTCACTTCCTTGCGTACCATCCGCAGTCCTTTCGGGAAGACAAACTATTGGACACGTTCGTCTCGACATGAACCACCATCGTTCGTAATGACATCCTCTTTTTTCTATGTTGTCCAGAAGTCTCCTCCATTCAAGACAGAAGCGCTTGCAGGACCAGATGAAATGTTCTAAGTCGCCCACTTCATTGCACTAGGTGCACGAAGCAGTATTGCTGACTTTGAAGATCCATGCAGGAGTGGAAGCCGATCCTGATCTTACTCGGTATAGGAGGGTGGCTTCCATGCGGCTAAGACCTTTTAAAACAGAAGGCTGATGCGGTGGCTTCCAGAGCAAACGAAAGTGGCAACGAATTGTCCCCTTAGGAAGTTGATGATTTACCGGAGCTCTCACTGATGGCTGCCTTAAAGCGTTTTATTGCCTTGCATGCAAATTATGCCAACTGCTTCCGTGTGTACACGGACGGATCAGTCAGCATGGATTCTGACAGCAGTGCGGCTGCATATCGGATCCCGTCTCTCGGTACTGCGTGCATGGTCTGGCCGTTTGCACCGCCGAGTCTCTTCGACTATAGCAGAGAGTGCCGCTATTGCTGCAGTTCTTCGCGAACTGAAAAACGTACCCGCACCGAAAAACCGTCATAGTATCGGACTCGAAGTGTGCAACTCAGCAACTATGTGGCGCGCCTACAAACAAAATTATGTTGTCATTCAGTGGTATCAATTACTGAAATCACAAAAAATTGGATCAAGATAAAGTTTCAGTGTATATCATCGCAATTTCACATCAATGGCAGCGAAAGAGCAGATACCGGTCAAGGAACCTTCATATTTCTGTGACTACTTCTGGAATGGCATCAACTTTTCCACAATATATGGAGTACTGACACAAAACTCTTTAAAACGACCATATTTATATGCGCGTCAAGTGAAGCGTGGTTTTGGCCTTGAAGCAGACCTCCTTGTGACATAACGGAATTAGGAGGTGGTGATCATGCGGTATCACAAACCTCTGATGCGCACGTTGGAGCGCCCAGCGAGAGAGGGAACAATGCCCGATGTGACGGGCACGCGCGCAGCATTCGGCGCTGACGCTGCCGTGGTGTCGTTTGCGACCACTGCGATCGGGCTGACTGACCAGCACGTCATCGTTTTCATGATCCCTTATTATCATCTCAGATTTACATGGTGTCACAAAGAGGCCTGCCTTAAGCCCGAAACCACACTGCACCAGGCGTGCGTATTGAACTTAAATAATCGCATTTAAAGGTTATACGTAAATAATCATTTAATTAATTGTATCGCGCTCAAGGAATTGAGACCTCATACCATGATTAAGGAGACGGTGCCTATACCTAATACAGGAAAACAGTATTGATAATTAGAATAAAGAAAGAAAGAAACACACCAACTCTCTGTATTAGTACTTATTTAACTAATTTCATCCGCTCACCGAAAGTAAACCTGCCCCTTATTTCGACGCCCGTTATTTTGAGGGGGGTAATGCAGAAACGCTCGCGTACTGAACTTTTGTGGCAGCTGGTAGCCAAAAATTAATACGGGGCACTTCACTACTGCTTCTCTGGTAGCCCCTGCGTTGTTTTGGAACATTGAGCCCAATCAGTCAATCACCATAAACATCATAAATTAACAAACCAATCGGTGTACAACAAAGGGAGAGGGTTATATTTATTTCGAATGCCGAGGTTGATTCGACATGGAGCCGGCTACTTCAAAGGTTTTAGCGCTGATGAAGGGCGGACTGATAAATTCATCCTTTGGAGGAGCACTCGGCGAGACCAGCCGACGAGGAGAGTAGCGAAGGAAAGAGCGAAAAGAGCGAGGGCCGTGTTTCCATCATCGAACGCGTGTAACTCCGCTATTACGGTACCATTTCGAAAAATTCTCGCGGCTAAGTGTTCGTTGTAGACCCGTGCACAACTGCAACACTACAACTAAATTTCGACCTCTGGGTGGTTTAGGGGCCCTTTAGGTTCAAAGAAACACAGGAAAACCTAACATTAGGAAAACCGATGTGCGCTAACTGAAGACTCAAACCACGACTGAAATGCAACAGCGTATCGCTACAACCGCCTATAGCGTTACAGCCGCTTGAGACAAGACGGCATTAAATGGATGCAACCGATTTCAATTTGCAACACTTATCAAACAACCGAGAAATGCACAGCGCGTTTTTGCCATCAGATAGTACGCCGTTCTTTTCATGCCATCAAGCTCGTAGTCTGATACGCGGCCCCCTTCGGCCGCGTAATAGCCGTTTGCCAAGCTGGCTGTTTAATATGAAATTCATACGGCAGGTGGCGCCTTGTATTAGGAGGGCAGAAGCACGTACAATAAGACCTGTTTTGGAGCGGGTTAGCAATGTAGGCACAGAGCAGACAACGTTGATTTATTGACAGAAATCATGTCTGTTTTCATTGTGTAAGGAAGTGTATGACGTCTCGCCCAGCTGGCGATAGCTTTAGTGGAGATCGTAAGCGATCACACAGCAAGACAGCAATCAGCATGCAAAAAGCGCTCATGTCGAATTGAGCACGCGCAGGTTCTCGCGTATTGATGTAAGGCAGTTCAGTGATTAGGGGTGTGCGAATATTCGAAACTTTCGAATAATGAATAGAATATTGCCCTGTTCAGTTCTGTCTTCCAATCGAATGGTCACTATCACTAAATACAAATATTTTTCGAATAGTTTTCGAGTACTTCAAATCGCCAACTGTGCGATAAATGTCATCCCGGCGGCAATACAGTAGACATTAAACACTATAAGTTAATTTTCCGGCTAAACAGCTATCATTCACACTCCTCAATGAGTCCCGACTATGAGAATAAATTGCTTGTTTACACCTTAAGCTACATTTGTGCTTTTAATAAATAACGCTTCATAACGTGAAGCATAAGGACAGAAACTTCCTAACGTTGTGGATATGTACTCCGTTGTAACGATCGATGGTGAAAACAGCAGTTTATCCTTCGAAAACTGTTCAGTTCGATTCGCTTGTGGCACTATTCGATTCGTATTGGATTCGCTCTGAAACATTACTACTGAGACGTAGACTCCTAATAGTAATTAATTTGTGGCTACGCCCATATGCTGCTTATATTTCCGGTTCAACTGTTACTTGTAATTACTGACATACAAGACGGTTTCTACCTTTTGCATAAAAATATGTGCACCGAATGTTCCATGAACCGCAACAGTTTTTCTTTTTTCGTGTTTTGTAGATTCAGTGTTTCCTGAATAAATTTGTAAATAAACACTGATATCAAATGCTGAACATTGTTTCTGTAATTACACAATGCACGCAAACAATTAAAAAAAAACTTGTGCGACGCTTCTGCCGTTTACGTAACACTGTCTTGTAAATAAGTTTCTTTATACCACTTATTGCTTATGAAATATGTACGACTGCACTATTATCCATTGCAGCTACCTTTTTCTACAGAACTGATGCTTGCTAGGCGCCATAATAGAACAAAAAAAGAGAGCATGAACTGTACATTATGACACCTTACCAAGTCCCCCAGCTGACGATTATTTTGCTAGGCGCGCCGAACATTGTTACGATAGCAGAAATCGAAGCCAAAAAAATGGAATGGCTTTTCAAGAAAATAAAAGGGGTGAAGCAGTTGCGGACCTAAAGGTGCCTTTACAATGGGCTGCTCGTCTCAAAGAAAGGTTAAATGGTAATATGCACGTAGGCGCTTCTCCCCATAACACGTCAGTGAGCCCCGGAAATCGAAACTAAAAGTGAAACCAAAAGGAGGCCACCCACCGCGTCTTTCGTGAATGCGACATCAAATGTACACCGTTCACACCAAACGCCATGTAGCCAGAAGAACGGTAGTAGTAGCGTTTCGCGTCCATTATAGGCACCCTGCATCGGCAAGATGGCGCTGCAACTCTTCCATTTATCACACCAGTGTCGTCAACACCAGCCGCTAGAGTGGCGATGAAAAAAGAAACATTTTTAAAACAAAGCGATGCACCGGTTAATCTTCGCTCGATTCACGGCTGCACGCCAAGCTTTCCCGAGCTTGAAGGCCACGCTGGCCACCCTTCGGGTTGTACGTTCGTTCTGCCGTGTTCAAGCGCGACCATGCGTTATCATCCCAGCACGGTTAGCGTGTATAACATTTGCGCGTCTTGGGCACTTTTAGCAAGTGATGAGCGATCGAAATTATCACCCAAATCTGAATCGCGTCCCTCCAATTTTGCTTTCTCCGCTAGCTAGGCTGCGGCGCTGCGCGGTCAATCGCGGAAACCTTCAGCAAAGGTTCCCTACATGGGAGTGTCCATTCTTCACCTAACTGTTCTGTGGCGCAACCCGCCTCGTAAGCTTCCCGCAACTACAAAACCAGCCACTATACCTACTGTACCGACCGTACCGAAACGGCGTGCCAGGGGTCTGCACGCCAGCCGGCCCACTCGGCAGTGGCGTAGCCAGAAATTTTCTTCGAGGGGCTCACGTTACAGCGTGGCCTCCTATAGAATTTGTCGAGGGATCAAATACATGAATAATATCTGCATTGCCATTATATATTAGACGCTACAAACAAATTATTGAACACTACGCACTGTCAAGTAAAGTACGTATTTTTTCATTAAAGAATATATTCGTATGTCCCAAAAATTGTGGCAGAAATAACTGATATCAATGCTTCCGCGTTTTTCTTTTTGTCTATTTAATAGGTAAACAAAATATCACACGAACTTTAGAACTATATATCAGTTCGAAACCCGCAAAGCAGTGCATGCAGCTGATATGAAAAACGTAAAGGCCATGAAATGAAGCAGTTGATTACTCTTTCAATAAAGTTTATTTCTTCTTCTTGATGAATCTTTGGCATTCAAGAACCTTGTTTACATTTATGTACATATGCAACGGCCAGGGAAAAACCTCAATGACGCTGTCCTTCGTTGCAATAGATTGCGCAGGTGCAGCTTGCGACGTCACAATGTAACAGTATGCAATTTTTTGGGAGATCGGGAGGGAGAACGCAGCTAATCGGCAAGCGGTAACCCATTCCGTAGCCACAGCCGCCGTTTGGATCCAATCCAATCCACGAGACGTGCCATGCGAAGACAGTCTCGTAGCAAGCGGATGATAACTCGAACTTCACATTTCTCGTCGCGTTCTGCTCCTAGCAGACGACGTGCTCGTCTTTTGACGTAACCAAAACGACGCTCTCCCGGGACGTTTGCGTCCGGGGAGTTCGCCGCTTGCCGATTGGCTGCTCTCTCCCTGCCGTTGTCACAAATTTTGCATACTGCCCCTTTGTGACGTTGCAGCAACTGAACAGAACGCGAAACGAACAGAGATGTCCGATCGCTTCCTAGAATTGTGCTATCTGCCACAGGCAAGCTTTAAAATTTTATTGCGATAGCAATTATATGGACACTTGAACCGGATTTCTGCCGTCGGCGTCGTCGTCGTCGTCGCCGTTGCCGTGAGGTTCCCTATAGATAAAATCTTCGCCGCGCGCCGTATGCCCGAGAGGAAGCGTGCGGAGACGCGCGCTATCACGGAGAGCGAACGCACTCAATCTCCCACGCGCAAGCAAGGAAGCAGGAAGCCAGCGCCGGAGGGAGCAAGGGGGGGGGGGGGGGCACTTCTCTGCCAACAACCGCGCTCGTCGCTCGCTCGCACCGTCTCTTATCTCCACACGGCTCTGACCTTTAAGTGCATTCGCCGCTCAGTTTCCGTTGGAGCGATAGACCGCACGTACCTTCGCCCGCTGCGGCGTATGCTTGCTGCCAGCGTTTTGACAGTCGTTGTCTGCTGTCATTCAGTGTGATCTCTTCGTGTTTGTGCGCGCTCACACCACGCTTGTTCATTCAGTTCGTAATAGTCGGGCCACATTTTCCAACGCACGCTACACATGCAATGCTGCCCGGATCGGCAGTGCAGCGCTACAGGTGTGTCCCTTCGCACGCGCTGCCCACGGGAAGCGCTTCTCATCAACACCACCGTTTCACACGCACCTTCTCGTGATCATCGAGTCTCTCTTCATGTCGGTCTACTTACGCCGCAGCACACCTGCTTACTTAATCAGCTCATGTTTACTACAATTCATATTGCTACCAAAGCCGCTCCCCTTACTTCGTATGACAGTGCTGTGTTGCTATCGCATTCATTGCTTCGCCCTTACGGCGAAACTGTGACATTTTTTTTAAGTGTTCGCTGAAACATCCCGTATATAACCTCGTGTGCTTAATAGTACCGCAATTTATCATTAGCTTTCTCAGAACACGCTCCACTTTAAGGAGCTCAGACAGCGTTGGGGTGTATCTCAGGCTGGGAGGCACTCAGCGGTCAACACGCACTCTAATTTAAATCGCATAATTGAATTCTAGCTGCTTGCAATCGTATTAATCCCCCCCCCCCCCCCCCGATTCTGTCCATTTCTTATCATACGTCCCGATGAGTGTCTGATCCTGGAGATCGGGGGTGAGGCGCCTTCGTGCGAGTCAATGACCACGTGTGAAAAGAATGGCAAATATAAAATAACTATTACAAAATGTGGCCTTCATTGAGGGCTCGTTGCCTCCAACTGAAACAAAACGATTGTTTTCGGACAGCCACTGACGAAACAGCAATAAGAAAATAAGCGCTTCATCCGAGAGGGAGGGCATAGGCAACGCATGGGCGGCGGACTCACTGAAGCACCGACCTCGGGACGGAAGTTTGGCAACAACGTCGCATCCGCTTCGAACAGCGCGCCGCTTCATGTCGCACGAAAATCGCGGAGCCACGCGATTATAGCTAGTAGTGCTGTCGGCAACACGGCCCGCATACATCCCGCGGGGTCTACGTACGGCGCCCATTTATGAGAGTTTTCTGAATGCATTGAAAGCTTGCCCTTTCGGTAACTCATATATATTAGAATAACCAGGTCAGATTGCGGCAAACAGGCGCTCTGATTCATGAGGTTTATCATGCAGCAATAACACAAATGCCATGAGAAACTCCATCGGGGAGGGCTCCGGATCAAATCTGACCACCTGGGGTTAACGTGCACGCAATGCATGGCACGTGAGCGTTTTTGGCGTGGAACGTCTTTCATTTCAGTCAGTGTATAGGGGGTCGCTTGATAAAACCGCTTGCAACGAAAACATGTAACACAAACGTCGCTTATATCTTTGCAACCGCACTACTCACGCGCCTTACTTTGATATCCTAGTGTAAAGGAAAGAAGCCGTTACTCGCCCATGCATGTGTCGCATGCGCATATGGCGCCGTTGTTGCGCCACGCATGACGCAATCGCAGCTAAATTTAGCCTCGCGTTCGGAGTTCAGAGAGGCGTCGCTCAGGGGTATACGGTCGTCGATCCGAGCGGAAGTGGTCGCGTTAGAGAGAGCTCGCTCTGCCATAGTGGGCATAATCCATCGAACTCAAACCGGTGCTCATCAAGAGTTATAAGGCCTACAATTGTGTGATTTGTTGCAGAAATATCACGCTTGTTGCGCTATGACGCCCCTGCGTTCAACACGTAGGGCCCAGAAATTGCGCGAAGAGACTCGGACAGCCAAGACAGAGGGATACTCAGCGCCTTTGACCACGGTGGAATGTGTCCGTCTTCATAGGGAGCGCAAGGGCAGGAGATTGAGGCAAGCACAGGGGCCCCAACCACATACGAGTGCGGCGGGATCGAGCGGCGCAACGCAGTCTCGGACAAAAAAAATAACACCCTCGAGGGTAGATTGGACATCGAAACACCCTTTCTGCAATTTCACGTTTTCAGAAATTTGCCAAAATAGGTGTACTTGTTAGAAAACATCCTTACTGCACTCTTGTTGTTATTTTCAGGGTGCTAAACGAGTGTTTTATGCGAAACATACACCTTACAAAATTTAAGAGTACTAAAGCACTAACATCTCAAGGAAGTAAAAGCCATGCGAGTTTACTTCCCAGCAGTTCGCACCAAGTCATTGTTCGAGCACGTCATAGGGTCACAGCAGGCTGCAGATGTTATCCTGCTACTACATCTGTATATGGCGTCGCCGGTGGTGAAGTGGAGACAGGGCCGCCGCGCGCCGGGCGTTTTTTCTTAATTTCCTATATCCTGCCAATTGTTTTTTTAGGCGAGGCGTTCTTTGTGAACTTCAGGCGCTTTGAGTGTATCTATCTATCTATCTATCTATCTATCCATCTATCTATCTATTTTTCTATCGATCTATCTATCCTCCTACGTCGTGATGCCGTCGGGGTCGTTCCTTCAACTGGATATGTTAAAATATGCATGAGTATGAACGTGACATATCGTGACATCACTGACATAACATGTTTGTCATGGCATGTATGTAATGGCATAAATGGTATGAATGATATGATGCCATCGTGGTCGTTTCTTTAACTCAATATATATCAGGATATGAATGACATACACGCATGACCTGACACGGATGGCATGATTGAATGACATATGCGCGTCATGACATGAATTACATGGATGTAATGACACGTAATTTGCGCCATGAAATAAATTACAAGACATACGTGCGCATGTCATGTCATCAAAATGACATCACATGCTTGTCATGGCATGTATCATCAGCAGCAGCCTATATTTATGTCAACTGCAGGAAGAAGGCCTCTCCCAGCGATCTCTAATAACCGTCTAGCGCTAGCTGATTCCCCCCCAACTTGCGCCTGCAAATTTCCTAATTACATCGCCCTACCTAATTTTCTGTCGTCCTCGACTGCGCTTCCCTTCCCTTGGCACCCACTCTGTAACTCTAATGGTCCACCAGTTATCTGCCCTATGCATTACATGGCCTAGCCAGCTCCAATTTTTTTTTTTTTATGTCAACTAGAATATCAGCTATCCCCGTTTGCTATCTGATCCACACCACTCTCTTCCCGTCTCTTAACGTTACGCCTAACATTTTTTGTTACGCCTCACATAGCAGCCGCCATCCCGGCCGCTGCTGCGTATAGCGCGGCCGCGCGAGCCCTATCTTGAAAACGATATGCGATGCGGACAGTCTTGGCGCACCGAGCCGAGGGCTGATAGCTTCGTGTTGCGCTATAGCACCCATACGCTTGCGCGTCATCCGCGTTCCCGATGTGAAACGTCACTGTAACTTTTTTTTTTTTTTCAAATCTCGCGCGTTTTCTTCGCAGCCCGGAAATATTAAAACCACAGGAGCTATCATCACGGAAAAGGATTTGTTGGATATTTTTCAACTAACTCTACAACTTTTACATTGAAGACTGAATTTTAAATCAATGCTTTAAAAGTAGGTTATTTATTTATTGGTAATTAATTGTCTGAGATCATTGTAAAAAATACTTTAATTTTTTTTCATACCACCATTTCATCGGTGCGATGCACTGCATTGTGGCCTATTCGTAAACCGGATCAGTGTCTTATATTGCAACGTGTTCGTTTTTATAATTGTGCCACATTAAGCTTCAGTGCGTAATTTGCATATTACGCAATGAACAGGTTGTACGTTACATGGAGATGACAATGTTTAAAAACAATACACCACGTTGTATAAATTTTGTTTCTATAGGCGACAGTATATAGCTTAGGATATGAAGGTATTTAAAAACGTAGACACACTAGAAAGTTAAAGAAAAATGCTGCCTCTCCCGTAATCGAGAGTAGATGTAAGCATGAAATGGCTACCGGCAAAGCAGATTGGAGATGATACTAGCCACAATCTTAAAATGAGTGTAGTGCATGTTCGCAACGGCACACCCCACCACACCGCACCACGCCATACTGTGCACTGGGCCATATGGACGCAATATAGCTTCCTGTCACAGACAGAACTTCATTGCAAGTCTCGTCTCGGCCAAACAGCCATCCACGGCGCACCGGACGCTGCCGGCTTGGTCACGCAGCGTGGTGCCATCTCTCGAGCCGACGCGAAACCCGCGCCGCGGAACTCACGGGCCGCTGCGTTGAAAAGAGCACAGGCAACCGGGCAGGCGCGGATCCAGGCGGGATGTCCGGATGTCCTGACCCCCCCCCCCCCTCCACAGATTTCTGCATCGCCCCTCGCTGACAGGGTGATGGCGCTGTCGCCATCGCTCTGTCATAATATGGCCACCAGCTTCCTTCAAAAGTATTCTTTGCGAGTACCAGTGGCAGCAGCCATGTAGAAGTAAAGCTAGCTCGCTCACAAGCTTAGCTGTTTTCCGTAGGTGGGCGGTGTCGCGAAGTTGTCGTAGTTATTTTTTCTCATGAACACTTGGACCGCCTGGTGCGGCCGTGCCTGGTGGCATCTTGCGAACGGAGGGATTTCCCTTTTGTCAAGCACACCGATGTCCGCGCGAGGGCCTTCGCGCCTGATTAACTTAGTTCCCCTCGGGGTGTCATCGGTTGCCTCTTACCGTTACCTGGAAAAGCCAGGGGTGCGGCGTAGCGCGTTCACGCCGGAGAAAAAAAAAGTCGCAGGCCTGCGCGGCCCACGCAGCCCAGTCACAGCGTAAGCTGGTTGAGCGGCGCAAGAGTAGCTCCAATTTCGGCACCACGCACAAGGTCTTCGCGGCAAAGTGTCTTCGCCTCGATTTTGACGAGAACGATCTGAACTGTCCGCCCGGCGACGACGGCGAGCTGCGGCTTGTAATGCTCTCTGCACAGCAGTCTGCTGAGCCCGATGATGCCTGGTTGTAGCCGCGCACGAAGCTCTACGATTCGCTTCTTCAGCAGCGGTTCGTACCTTGCGAGGAGACGCCATAACGTGTACAGAAGAGGTACCCAGAATACTTGGCACACATCTAACATCGGGATTGCGCGCCTCGTCTGAATCGCAACGCGTCTGAATCGCATCTCGTCGCACGCAGCGGTTGCAGGCTTGTTAACTAGATGGTGCCACCATACTGGCGGAGGCTCGGGTCGTCTGCGCCTGCGCGCCTGCCTATAGGGCGCGTATAAACGGAATTTCTCTTCTGCCTGATAGCAAGCGCTTGCGTGGCGTGGCTCAGGGGTAAAGTATCCGACTCCCACGCAGCGGGCCTGAGCTCGATCCCGGCGGAGAGCGGGTACCTTTTTTCGCATTTCCGGCGATAGCGGTTACGGGGTGGCGGCGGCAACATCGCGACCAGAAACGGCTATTGGAATGAGCCCATAACAGCTTACGCTGTAAAAAAAGCTAACAAAGCGGAGAGGCGTTGACAGCAGTAACGTGAATACAGACAACGCGAACACAGAGAGCGCAATCTGTACCGTGCAAAAGAGGAGAATGCGTCGAAGGACCATGAGTCCGAGGACGAACGTCACCGTCTGCAGTCGTTCACGCAGGAGAAACTTCAGGAAGAACGTCTTGGGCCGCGCCTCCTCGCGGCGGCAACATGCAACACATCAGCCTTCGCCCTCCTCTGAGCACACTACAAAGCCGTCTAGCACATTGTAGCCGGACCAACCTGAGACCACGTCGTCTTTCCTGGAGTTTTATGTTGTCTCCTGTCAGAGTACCCCAGTGTACAGTATAATATTCATCAACTTAAGCAGTAAATAGATCAAATTAATATATCCCCCTGTCCTTCGCAGTTCGTCTGTCTGCCCTTCAATGCCGCGTAGCGACTGCGCGGAATTTGGTGCTACAATGTCACAGAAAAGTATATCGACATTTTTAAAGCGATAGCCTTAAATTTTTGCCTTAAATCTCTATGTTTCAAGGTCGCTGAAAAAGTGAGTGAGCTCGCCTCGCGCTCGTGCCACAACTCGCGCGTTCGTCGGCGCTGGGGAGGATGAGGGAAATGTCAGCGGTGGCGTGGGAGGGCGTCGACGGAACGGGCAACGGCGGCGCTGGGAAGGAGGAGGGAAATAGCAGCTGCAGCGCAGTAGGGGCGTTGAGGGCAAGGAGCGCTGGCGGCGCTGGGGAGAAGGAGAAAAATGTCAGCGGCGGCGCGCGTAGAACGTTCTGGAAACGGCGGCAGCACGCTCGCAGCGCGCCTTGTATACCTCAGCGCGTGGGCGCAGAGCTTCATTCCAGATCGTTATGGATGCAACTAGGCTTTCGCCTTCACATTCTTAGAAAGTTCTAAGCATCCCTCGTAATTTTTTCTCCTGTGTCCAAGCATTCGTTTCAAGACACTGAAACCAGCATAGGTAAATATGTGTACCAAAAAAAAAAAACGTATAACGACGCTCTTTGATTTACGAGTTTTCTTTTGCTTAAAGTAAGTCCCCGCGAATGTATATTAAAAAAAAAACAGAAAGACAAGTTACCGTTCCCCATTTTGGATTTCTCTTCTGTCGTAGTAATGGGGAGGCCTCTGTGCCTTGTGCTAAACAACTTCACTTGTCATCCACCTTCACAGAGTTGAATGGATCATTTTTTTTTTTTTGCTTCACTTGAATTCTAGCCAGATTTACACCAAGATACTTGATACCATGTTGTAACGCAATCTCTATGTAACGTATAAATTGTATCGTGCGTTTCTACAAAAATGAAGGAACTACCCAGCCCGTAAATCAAATGTGAGGCGCGCCATTGTCAATTAAATATAAACGAAGCGAGGTGCACTCATTACCTCACGATGCTGCCCTGCGTGGATTGTCAGGGAACTCGAGGATTGTCAGGGAGCAAACAGTGCACAAATGCAGCAGTAATTTTTGTTATGCTTTGTTTTATTCCCGCGTTGCTTTCATTATTCGCGATAAACCGTAATAAAATATTAAACTGTTAAGCTGTGCGCTTTTTATTTTTAGGAGTTGAGCGTTGTGTCCGACTTATTCAAAGGAGCTAGCTCCCCGCACTCTTAAAACTCATGTGTTCTTCGGGAGGAGTATGCAGCTTTCAGTTTCACAATAAGGTGGTTCCGCGACCAACCTGCTTAATGAAAAATATCTCTGGCTGAAGTGTGCATATATAAATATTAACAACTAACGACTAAACTAAGAACTATGCATAGGCAACTTTTATAACTACCACTCATTCTGATCACAGTTACACGTTGACAACATCCAGTACAAGCGCAGTACCGTTCGTACTCTATAGGTTTTGCATTATCACTTCGCACTGGTATATTGTACAATAAGCATAGGAGGCCCAAACCCACCCGATCAGTTTTTCTGAGTGGGCGTTCTCGCGGAGCCGGAGAAACCTGGAGCTGCGGCTGCGCAGTGGGGGAACGTGACGTGAGCGGCCAACGCAAGCGTGCGGGCCTAGGACGCCGTCGCGTGGTAAACAAAATGAAAAAAAAAAAAAAAAAAAAATACGGGAGCAGATGTGCGCCTTATGTAAAAGGATGACGTCCCGTGGGAAACAAAACATGAAGCAAAAGACACTGGCTCGCGCTTTCGGCTACTACGCCAGAACGCTGGTTGTCTACGATATGCGAACACCGCGTATACCTATAGGTGATACGCGGTGTTCGCATATCGTAGACAACCAGCGTAGTAGTTGGCACGTTGGAGCGGAAGCGTTAGTCTTCCAAAGCAAACGAAGGTGTCTCAGCCGAACACAAAGAAGCTTCTTAAGGAAATCAAGGTGTCCCAACAGAATTCCAAAGACGGACCCGTGCTTGCTCACCTATAACAAATCGGCAACAGATCATCCCAAATTTCATTATCAGGAACAACACAGACTTACATATATTGTCAGGCACGTGCAGCCGCCAACACATGGATGCGTTTGGCAAGGTCCTTTTCCTATAAGTTCGGAGAAACCGAATACGGCCCCAGCTTGGCTATAGGTGTTGCACTAGCTGTATAAGAGGTGAGTTTATCGTGAACAGAAACGGTGAATTTCAGTAAATAAAAAAGACTACTATCATCATCATCATCATCAATGACAGAAGCTTACCCCCCCCCCCCCCCCTCAGAAAAAACCTGGATCCGCCCCTGGGCAACCCTGTCTCAGCGCCAAAAGATGACAATCAAGTGTATGTTGCTCTGTATCTGCCTTTTGAACGTCGCTATTGGAAATGAAAAATGAAGCTTCAGCGTACTAGAAGGTACAGCTTCAGTGATAATGTGAACAAACATTAAGAAGAACTCGGAAGCAATATTTTTGTAACTTGTTTGGGCAGTAATTACCGTATGTAATGCGGTCCTGTGCAAAGGGTTGGGGGCTAGAGACGGCATTTTTTAAACTTTTGACTGGTTGCCCGGATGATCTGGTTTTGTTCTCGCAACGATGCCAGGATGTCCTCGTTTGAGTCCCTGGACAACGGATCTACGTTTTGGCTCAAGGTCACTTGAAGGTCGAGGAATAAAGTCCATGACATATTGATGGCACACAATTAAAGACAAGCACCCAGATAGAAATATATTCCTGCAATGGGTTCCAAGCCACATGGGCATAGAGGGTAACGAAAGAGCACATGCTCTTTCCCCAATCACGATTCCGGACCCTCAGCTCTTAAAGTGGGACGACCCATTAACGTCAAGGGAACTAAAACACCAAAAATAAACAAAATAAACAGCAAAAATTCAGTGAATGGCACGCAGAGCGCAATACACTTCCGGCCTCGCCAAGTACGCTAAATAGAAAGGAGGGCGTCAAATGGAGACAGGCATAAACATTCTCGCGACCGACACATTACATGCAATACATACATGGTAAAGAAGGACTACCTGCATGCGACAGATGTAGGGACTACCCAAACACTCAGCATATGCTGTGAGATTGCCCATACAATGAAGGTAAATTAACAGAAATCTTTAAGAAACACAAAATTCCACCAAGGACCCTCGAGGAGTGGCTGGTCTACTCGTCGGCGGAAAACGTTACGGCGATGATCAAACTCGTCACTTTACTCCACCTTGCAGAAGCAGCAGACGATATCCAAAGACCAAACTTGTGGGGTCTCACACATGCTCTTGGGACAAAGGAACGACAATACAGTAGTGCGAACAATCAAAAGGGCATTTATTGCACCTTTCACATACTAATACAAGCTAGCCGAATTACTTCCAATAGAACATTCACATGGGCGCGCGACAAATCAAGGAAGTCCGACTCACCGCGACCGAATAGCGAGCGAATAGGTTCGCCCCATGCTATGACACCATCGCCTAGTCCACGCGTACGGTCACGCGAACGGTGGCGCGTTCGAACGATCCGTGTTCGTCCATACCGGTGTCCTACTCTTAGCCTCGCAAGACGGTCCCGCGATGCGGGCCGGCGCACGCGCAAAGCGTTCGTGCGTGTTGGTCGCCGATCCCAATCCAAAGAGGAAGCGGCTTCGACCTTTTTCTCCCAAGTCACCTCGCCGTTCGGTGGCGTTAGCATCCTAGGGTGCCTCGATGCCCAGCGCCGCCGTCAACGGCGGCGCTGGCATCGAGGCACCCTATTAGCATCACGACACTCGCGCCATCTCTCGCAACGCGCCGCAACCACTACGAACGCCTCCGGCGCTTAGCCACGAGGAGAAGCCGGACTACAGGAGACGCGAGCTATGCGGAGAAAACAACATCAGGGGACGCGCGAGAGTCGCGCATTCCCACATCCCCCCAACCTTAAATCACTACACATACTCCGGCGAAACATGTCACACGGCCTATAAGCGCGCGCGTCGCGAACAAAAGTTAGTACATGCGACAGTGGCGGCGCCGAGGAAATGTCCACACGTTATCCACAGCATGCGAGCCGACATTGTCTCTTGGGTTCACCGCTGGCGTCCGTTGGTCACAGCACTACCTCTGCAGATTCGATGTCACGACTCCAGCACAGGACTCCAGAAGCGGCGACGGCAGAAGTCTGGACGAGCAAGCGTCGCTCGCGCCGACGCGCCCTGCTGGCGAGAGCCACAGTAGCCGTTGGTGACTGCCGGCTCTTTTCCCAGCCGCCGAGGGTTGCGAGCCGGACACGGTCGGGCTCCGAACTCGCTGCGCCGAACTGGCCACAGGCATGTCCATCGCCTGGGGTGGCTCGGTCGTAGTCCGGGGCAGCAGCGCATACGATGTGCAGGTGACAGCAAACCAGGGGGCTCCGCTCACGCTACGTACACTCAACGCACTCGACCAACACTGAAGTAGTGCAAGGGAGAGGAATTCTGTATGCGCATCGCCCACGTGGTAGGATGTTCAATTCGGCTAGCAAAATTTCGGGCGGCATTTCAGATGCTAAGTTCACGTGAACAAAGCTTACTTTCTTGAGTCAAACGAGAATTTCAATTCGTGCGAGGTGAACTAATGAGGGAAGCAATGTGCGACACCTCAACACCATGGTCCACCAGGTTGTGTCCCTCAACGTGCGACAGGCGGCTTTGTAAAGCCTCATGCCTAATGCGTCACTACTTTGACAACCGGCATCCAAAAAAAAACCCAAAATGGGCACAAGAACAGGCAGCCGCGAGGAGACGTTAGCTCTGTGAGGTGGTCCTACCCCGCTCGGTGCACACAGCATCCGAGTTGACGGCGCCCACCATCCCAGACGGTGTCGGAGCGCCCGGTGCCAGGCCGCAATACCAGTCAGCCCGTAGCGGCACCCGTGGCCCGCGGCCACCCGGCTCCCTGAGCCGCGACTTCCGAAGTCAAAGATATAGAAGAAGCTATTTACATAAGAAATTCGGACCACCCACGAGGCTTCCGTACTCACTCGCTTCAGGCTTGCCAATGCTCCGCGTGCGCTAGGCCTCGCTCTCCCAGGATGCAGACCACGTTGCTCTCGTACCGACGAGTGTACTTCAAAACACTCGCGAAAAGGCTTAGCATGTTGAAAAGTTCAAACACGCTATAGCAACCGTCGCCTTAGCGCAAGAAAGCACGCCGCCGACGCTAGCTATCAAAATCCACGCTAGGAATACGCTTCGGTTCAAACAAAGGTTGTGTCGAACCGAGCAAAACTCAAAATTATCGTCCGATGTCCCAAGAAGTCCACGTTGGGCAGCCAGATGTGGGGTCTCACACATGATCTTGGGACAAAGGAACGACAATACAGTAGTGCGAACAATCAAAAGGGCATTTATTGCACCTTTCATACACTAATACACGCTAGCCGAATTACTACCAATAGAACATTCACATGGGCGCGCGACAAATGAAGGAAGTCCGACTCACCGCGACCGGATAGCGAGCGAATATGTTCGCCCCATGCTATGACACCATCGCCTAGTCCACGCGTACGGTCACGCGAACGGTGGCGCGTTCGAACGATCCGTGTTCGTCCATAACGGTGTCCTGCTCTTAGCCTCGCGAGACGGTCCCGCGAAGCGGGCCGGCGCACGCGCGAAGCGTTCATGCGTGTTGGTCGCCGATCCCAATCCAAAGAGGAAGCGCCTTCGACCTTTTTCTCCCAAGTCGCCTCGCCGTTCGGTGGCGTTAGCATCGCGACACTCGCGCCATCTCTCGCAACGCGCCCCAACCACTACGACGCCTCCGGCGCTTAGCCACGCGGAGAAGCCGGACTACAGGAGACGCGAGCTATGCGGAGAAAACAACATGAGGGGACGCGCGAGAGTCGCGCATTCCCACAAACTTCAAGAGGCCACCACCATAGGTCATATTAGGACATCCTTTGAAACCCCGGACAGGGGGGTCAAAATTAATCAAGTTCTTCTGAACGGCGGTGCTTTAGGAGAAATACTGCCCATGACAACAACTTGTCTGTGGCGTCTGGAATTAACGCAGAAAGTATTGAGCATGTTCTGTTATAGCGTCAAAGTACCCGCATAGAGGTGAATAATTGTATAGTTACTCTGTCGAATGCCTTGAGTTCTAAAGGGATACAAGCGACAAACACTAATCTAGTTTAGACTGATAAAGAACATTCTTTCCAAACTGTCTTCTCGCTAACTTAGCCGTGACAGGTTTATTAGGATAGAAAAAGGCTGTCACAGTTCTATTTTCTTAATATCGCGCCGAAACCCGAGCGCCAGAACGTCAGTGTGACTCTACGAATTGCAAGGTAACTGTTAGCATTTGCGCAATTTCAGTTCAATAAAACTTCTTAAAACTTGCTAAGTCCAGTCCTTGGCTGTTTTAGAACCCAACGTAGTCCGTCTTTGCCGATAAAATATGTACTGTGCCCGAGCAGAGGAGGTAAAGGTTCACGACGTCACGCTGGGCTGGTGCGGGAACTCGGAGGCAGCGGCGCCACCAGTCTTTGGTTTCTTTGGTTTTTGAGTCGTTTAACCAAGTCTCTTCTCGCAGTATTATTAGAGCGGTATCTTTGGTGTTTTACAAAGGTAGCTTGCTAATACAGATCACATAATGTTTTCTTTAGTGTCCGCTTAAAGATAGTATAGGAAAAAATCAAATGAACTTGCGTTTGAAAATAGCAATAGGCGGCTGCAGTTATAGAGAGCACAAAGGCAGTAGGGCGACAGCAGGCTCCGCGTTCCGTTGCGTGCACCTCAAGCTGTTCTCTAATTGTGACAGCCGCCTAAATGTTATGACTCACGTTATCTAGGTGACTGTTCCCTAATGGCGGACTATTAACCAAATTTAGGGCAGCAGAAGGCCTCCAGAGAAGCGCAGTGCGTTTTCTTCCAAAAGCGACGAAACCAAGTGCACGCACTCCCCTCAGTCGGTTCTTCAGGAGCCAGGGCAGCGTTCTGGCTTCCACTACAGGCATCGGCGTTGTGCGCGTACATATTAACGTTCGTGCAGAGCAGCTGTGTGCATACCGCACCGTGGTGAACGTCAAGCTAGATTTACGTAATCCTTTCTTTGGACGCTGACCAACGCCGACGGTTTTCTTTAATGCCGTCTCGTGCATCATCGAGGAGCGACACCTGCAACGCCGCTGTCACGCCAGCGTTCTGAGACGCCTTCAGCGCAACGCTGAACCTTGTCATCGCTTTCAATGCTTCACTTTCAGGTAAAACTGGCAATTTTTTAGGGCCTCCTTTTGAAATTTTATTTCTATTCCGGAGCGTCTGTGCGGATATTTAGCAGTGACTAGATCAGGCGATCATAAAGTGCAATAAAAGTACTTAAAATCTGCAGCGGTATGCACTGATGTTGCAGATAATATGTTTCTGTATTGTGCAAAATACTGTGTATGAAACTGTAGTCAGAACAGCAATGTATTTCAGGACATGTGCACGTGTTCAGTCTGTATTTCTTGAAACTGCTTCTAATCACAAAGTTTCTAGCAAAATGGTATACTATAAGTAGCGGATTGACTTCCATTCTGCGGTTCGAACATTCTACCTAACGAGTATAATTAAAAAGTTAATTAGTAAAACTTTATTCATTAATAATACTAGTGCCTCACAGCATTATATTTTCTCAATCATATTTGGTTATTCGAAAAATAAGTTAGCATAAAAGTGTCGCCTCAGAATAAATTTTAACTGCTGTCAGTGACTCTGGGTGTCGTTGTGGATTTTGCCATTGGTGTATCTTGCATCTTAAGATACACGATGTTTCGTATGATGTATCGAAAATACAGATACTGATACATGTTTTGCCGAATGTATCATGATACAGATTCAAGATACTCAAAGAGTATCTTAAGCCAATATCTAAGATACATGTATCTTCGATACTGCCCAGCCCTGGTAGCACGTAACTGTTAATCCAACATAATGAAGGAAAGTACAGCTATATTCTAACTTTTCATAAGACTGTCACAATCAAATTTCATGAGACCCCAGTCAGAAGAGATAGTAGACTTTGCTAACTTAGCCTCCGCACATGCTCTTGTGTGTTAGTAAATAGGTGGTCAAAAGTCAGTAACAGTCAGTCAGAGTAACTGATGTGCTTACTAACATTTTAATGCTTTTTTAATAGAGGAAATTGTTAACTGTAACACCAACGCATTTTGCTACAAATTTCGGTCACAAACTAGTGTCGGTATCAGAATATTTAACAAATAAACGTGCTTCTAAAAATGAACAATTTAAACATTTTTCGATTGCAATGTGCACCCCTATTGCTGTTAATTATCTCATCAGCATAATTTGGTTCACTACTAAATCAATTGGTGATTATCTGATATATCGTGATGTCCATAAGTGCGTATAATTTCTTTGTTAAAATGCCACCTCTTTATATTGCGTGTGCTTCTTCAACAACTATGAACAGTCATTCTTGAAGCATCTGCAGTATGTCAAATGTTTTTCAAGCGCTGACAGGCGACCAAAGCTATTATAATTAGGTTTTGATGCGAAACTTGACGTGTGGACAATAAAATATGATGTCGGTAATAAGAAATGCTACATGTGTAGTCCTACTAGAGGCGTAATGTGACGTAAAAACATGAAAATGGGAAAGGAAAACTGGGCGAGAGATCGAAACGTCGAATGATATAAGGAGACGTATGACGTACGCCTCTCATTCAGTCGAATTGCAAAACGCATCAAATCTTCCCAATGATTTTGCGACAACTACTATTTCTTATTCCTGCGCTGCTTCGATGAATCTTGCTTTGGCGAAGACAAACTTTCATAGAAGATTGCATTTTTTTTTTGCTTGGTTTAAAAATGCAGATGGCCCTTTGCAACACGAGAGAATGCAGTTCTTATAAGTGTTAACTGGAACAGGAAGACATTTCGCCGCATGTGTTAAGGGCGCGTTTCACGGAAGTGGTGATAGGCGCTGCATCTTTATCAAAATGGTACGCCTTGTGTAACAGTTTACTTCATTTATACAATAACAACATACTGTTACATTTGTTTATTAAAGACGTAATTAGTAAAAGTATGTTCAATAATTATATTTGCGGCCGTACTTGCGCAATTTCTGATATCCGCCACTGCTGTGAGTCTATGGCAGCAAAAATATCGTCGCGACTTGAATCTCCTATAGTAATTAATTAGGGGCAGTCGACGCCGAAGCACCTGGCAACACAGGAGTGGCTTAGTAGTTAGCTAGTAAAAACCATGAAGAAAACCTTCCTGTCGACTAATGGCAGCACTTGCTAGCTTTACTAAGTCCTGGCTAGCCCAGAGCTAACAAAGAAGAAAAATATTCGGCAGAGACCCTTAGGACTGCTTACGTGTGGGAATGCGAAAGCACTAAACCGTTTGTAGACCTCGGAACGTCATGAACGCGCTCATTTTATACTCATGACGGGGCGCCACCTCCTCCGCAATATATGCGCCGTCACGTGTCCAATGACGGACGCACTAGGCCACATCTTCAGTCAGCGAGTGGCAGCGGCGTGACGTGCGTAATCACGCAGGCACTAGGCACATCTTTAGTAAACCATAACAGTGGAGCCGCCGTGGCATTGGGGAAGAGTGCTCGTCTCGCACCCCGGTTCGATTCCCACCCAGACCGGAAATGTACCACATTTTCTTTTCGAAGCCACTAATACACTTTGTTTGTAGGTACCTCGTTGAGAAATATGACGTCAATCCGAGCATTGTTTGACATTTTCTTACTCTTTGCGGCGTCGGCCATTTTTGGTACCATCTTTCGGTCACGCTGACGCCGACAGATTTTCGCGTAATGGGGCATATAATGCTTTCTCATAAAAAAAAAATTGGCTGTGGTTTAGCTGTGGTTAATCTAGTCGAGTAGCGATAGCTACAGACCCCCGGCTGCGCTTAGGCTTCGCTTGTTGCGCCATCCATACACCATCCATACTGCGGCCTCAACTATGGCTGCGGCGAAGCGAGCTCTGTCACAGCTGCGGAGCGCGGGGTGTGACGTCATACAGAGGGCGCAGCGAGCGCCCAACGGCTAAAATCCCTATATAAGAAAAGTACCGCCATCTACTATTTCCTCCGCCGCCTCCTCTCCTAAAGCGCTTGCTTTTTTCTTTACTTTTTGCTTGCGAAAGCCAAAACGACGGTGGCGCACCTAGAAAGTCCACGTTGAAGCTTTCAGGCCGGGCGCGCGCCGCCGCCGCCGCCGGCGACTGCGGCTGCGCAGAGGACTTTCAACATGGCTCTGAGGCGGAAAAAAAATAAAATATAAAGAAGTGAAAAGCGCGCGCTCTCATCGTCCAATCGGAGATACAGGAGAGAGAGAAGCGGCGTTTGTCGAAGGATGGCGGAACTTTTCTTATATAGGGACTTTACCAACGGCAGGAGCGATGGCCGCGCGGCGACCGCGACGAGGCGAGTTGCCGGAGAATCGAGGCCCGTGGTGTGACGTCACACAGAGGACGCGGTGAGCGCGTTGCCAGGCAACGGCGGACGCGCGCCTGTAGGAGCGGTGGCCGCGCGGCGGCCGCGACGAGCCGAGTTGCCGGAGAATCGAAGGCCGTGGTGTGACGTCACAGTGCGGCCACGGCTCAAAGTGCGGCGACGGCGAAGAGGCGAAAACCTGGCGTAATGTAGCTATGGCTACAAAAAAAGTAAGCACACTGGAAACTAGTGAACGCACGCATTTACTAGGTATTTACTAACTTTGTTACCCTTTCAGACGCTATGTACACAATTGTGTGCACCAAGATTGTGCATCAAGAGCAAAAGCATTCACTAAAGTAGCGTAATTAAAATGTGTCCCGTACATCTCACGAAACGTCCATCCGGAAAACAACGCGGGAAGACGTCGGGCGTGCGCGAGGGCCCTCCTGGAAAAGGCTCGTGAACGGGCTTCGGAGAACTGTTTCGGAGACGCAGCGCGCTAGGCCGACGGACAGGCCTTCACTGCGGTTAGCGTAGACCATGAAAGTCAAGTAACGAACTCAATCTCGATTCGGACAACGTCCTCTGAGATCGCAGAGCAGGCTCCAATAGCTATGGCCTTATTGGACGACAAGAGGACAATACAGTCTACAGTGACTCGAGATCAGCCGTTCGGGCATTTGCCAAAGGAACCATATCCGAGCTGGCCCTAGGGATACTAGGAAGCAAGGAGATCAAGCCACACACAGTCATCTGGTTTCCAGCCCACATGGGACAGATCGAGGGTGCCCCGCCTAACCTCAATGAGTCGGCATACAGTGCTGTGCGAGAGATCATCAACAGCGTAGCTACCGGGCATCGTGACGTTGGGGGTACTGACAATCGGGACTCTCCTTCCTCGTACAACGAAATTACTAAGCACTTTTACTTGGCTCAGAGGATCTACCCCCTCCCACATTGTAAACTCAATAGACTTCAGTCTTTGACACCACTAAGGCTTCTACAGACGGGGGCATACCCAAACCCCCTACTTCTTCACAAGATTTACCCCGAAATTCAGACAACAAATGTATGTGCACTTTTCAATGACTTAGCGAACTTAGCTCACATGCTCTGGCGGTGTCCCGCGTTACGCGGCCATGAAAACAACACTTCTTCACGCTGGGATGCGGTTCTACGCAGCCCCAACTTCGAAGAACAGTTATGGGCTGTCCAACGGGCCCGCGACGAGGCGGAGAGGCTCGGCATCTCTGTCCCGCGTGGGAACGGCCCGCTGCGCGCTAGCGCGCCCTAAAGGACCCTAATAAAGGTTTTCATCCATCCATCCATCCGTACATCTTGAAACGCTTCTGATTGAAACAGTGCTGCAAGTTTGAATTACACAGGCAAATTGTATTAGTAAAACGAGTATGAAGGTAGATGGTTAAATATTTTGCTTGGTGTGAATGTACCATTGTATGTATGTTCACTTCTTTCATTGTTTTTAACAATGTGTTGCACCAGTCATAACTTTTGAGTGGCTGGATAGGTGCCTTTCAAGCCTGCTGTACATGAAATAGTTTATGTTTGCATATCTGATGTTCCTGTAGTGAGTTTTTGCAGAAAGTCCACATTTCGTAAACACGGCAAAACTCACTAAAGAACTGAAAACTCTTAATCTATTCTGCAGCTGTAAGCTTTTTATGATTCTGAAGAAGTAAGAAATGCGGTGAAAGTAAGTTTTCAATCAGCAGAACTACTTGGTGTCTGAAAGGTTTAAATGCGCAGCCCTGAGCAACGGCTCATATAGCACCGCGCGGCCACTTGATGGCGGTATAGATTCTCCTTTTCGTCATCTGTGTTTGGTAACGATATCTGGGATTTTATTTTCGACAGCAAGTGAAGTGGCAGTACTTGAAAAATGCCTTGTCTCCTTCATAGTTTTATTCATTTTGTCGCTCCGCTTAGATCTCTACTACTTCGTAGTAGTCAAGAGATTAGATATCGCTGTTTTATTTTATTTTTGCGCGCAGATACTCAACAGAGATAGGGCCGTATTCTGAAACGTTCGCCTAGGCGAAATCAGCGTGCGCGCTGATTGGCTGGTTGAGCAAAATTGAATGACGTCGGGCTCAACCACCCAATCAGCTCATCCAATTTTGCTAAAACAGCCAATCGGCGCACGCCTGAAAGCGAAAAAAGAAATTTCGCCTAGGCGAACGTTTCAGAATACGGCCCATAGATGCACCCTAGTGGAAGTATGCATCAGTATACTTCCACTAGAACGCACGTTACGCTGACGCCAATTTGCTTACCCATGTCAATTTGCATAACATTCGCAGCGCAGAATTATGTCGTTTCTGCATGCGTCCGATTTAGGGCTAGAATCTACACAAGGTGAAAGGTGAAGTGTACAGGCCTATGGGAGCCCGACTGCAATACACGGCTCATATGCACCGGCGCGCCAACGGTTCAATCTCGGAAGCCACGCCATCTCGGAGGCCACGAAAAGGACGTCGCGGGGGTGCCGCTATAGATGGCACAGCATGTCCAGAGAGACTATTTGTCGCCGCCCCGTTTCAAAGGGGATGCCAATAAATCATCATCATCATCAGAAGCACGAGAGAAGAGCCCGGCTACAGTGTAGCCCGGCTGTAGTACCAGCCTCACATATGGCGCGCTTCGGCTATTCGCATATTTTGAGTCATCGTAGATGAGTTACGCCCGAATTTTCAAGATACAATTTGCGCCGGTAGCTTGGATGACGTCGCGTTTACCAACGTATCTTCACCCGTTTAGGCCGTTTTTGTTAAAAAAAAAAAAAAAACTCTCAATTACCATCAGGTTGACTTTTTGCTTCCTTTAGAATCCAATGTATAGTCACTGTTCATCAAGTCAACTATATATTTTATAGTTTCAAGAGCTATCGCGGTGACTCCAAACCTGTCGCTCGTTCTTGCGTCTTTTCTGGCGTTCGAAGTCTCGGCTCACGCCATAGAGTTTCATATTATTCAAGTAAGACTCGTGTTCCTGGCACTAGAAGCGTAATTTACCACTCTAACTTCGAGAGCCAAATGACGAGGTATCCCTAATTAACGCTAACGTTTGCCTACGAGTGGCCGTCTCGCGACTCGTTTGGATACGCGTCACCACAGATCGCAGACCCAAGGCGACGGGTGCACAACGAGGAGCCATTGTGGACGGCGCATGCGCAGGCTGCGTGAAGGGAATCAACAAAGCCGGCTACGTTTTCAGATTGATGCGTTGCAACAGCGGAGGTACTACATGAGAAGGAATGGAAAAGAAAGAGCAATAAAGAAGTTATGCGAAGAGAAATAGGTCACTGTACAACGAGATGAGAAAGAACGCGCTAAGTTCGGTATGAAACATAGATACGCGAAAGGTCAGTTTGCGCATCCGGTGTACAGGAAGATCTGGCACATCTCAACGCAAGCCTTGACTAATGATCCATCCATAATTACAGTCTGTCCTACGCTCCCATGTTTTTATTTTTGTTATTTAGATTTTTTTTTTTTTTTTGGACAAGAGTTAACCTGCCGGCTCGACGGTATTGCGATTTTTCATGCCATGCATAACGTACGTGCGGGAACTTTTCTCCCGGATAAAACTGAGAAAATGGAGCGTTCTAAATATATTGAACAGCGCGAGCAAAGTGAGCGAACTATACCAACAAGTTCGTTTGCGCAAACTAGACGCTCTTCTACGTGACGACCTATTAGCTGTTCGATCATGGCACTCGCAAGCCTTGATACTGTAAAGAGAACGAGCCGGCCTGGCATTTTTAGAGTGCGTCCTCTGCAGCCCTTCATACATTGCTTATCTGCACTAAAAACTGCTTCTAAAAATTTTCGGCGGTCATCGCGTCCCTCTTATTCGTTGCGAAGACATTGAATTGAACACTGGGATTTTATGTGCCAAAACCACGATTATGAGGCACGCCGTACTGAAGGACTCCGGATTAGCTTTGACCACCTAGGGATCTTTAACGTGTGCCGAATGCACAGTACACGGGCGTTTGTGCATTTCGCCCCCCATCAAATTGCAGCCGCTGTGGCCGGGGTTTGATACCGCGCCCTCGGGCTGAGCAGCGCAAAGCCAACGCCACTACAGTGGGTAAACGCACATATCCGATCATCGTGGCAGGAAAAGGGATTCAAAGCCGGAGTGGGTCTGAAATAACAACTATGAATGCCATGCCGACGTGTAAACAGAAATGGGGAAGGCACGCCCAGCCCCATCCGAGTTCCCTATAGATTTTCCGCAAAAATATCTAGGGGCTATAGCCCCATCCTGCCGGGGCCAAAAAATAAAATAAAATAAAAAGACACAGGCCTACGCAGCACAGTCACAGCATAAGCTTGGTGGAGCGGCTCAAGAGTAGCTCCAATTTCGGCACCACGCACAACAGGGTCTTCGCCCAGCGTCGACGGCGAGCTGCGGCTTGTAATGCTCTCTGCACAGCAGTTTGCTGAGCCCGCTGATGCCTGGTTGTAGCCGCGCACGTAGCTCTACGATTCGCTTCTTCAGCAGCGGTTCGTACCTTGCGAGGAGAGGCCATAACGTGTACCGAAGAGGTATCCAGAATACGTGGCGCACATTTCACATCCCTTGACCCGTGGCACGGTACGTTGTTGTTGTTGATGATAATGATTGTTTATTGGAATCTTCAAAACGGGCTGGTGACAAATAGTACCCTAGCCTGCTTGAGTTAACCAGACCCAGTTACATGCAGCATGCAATTGCTATATGCAACTTACATGTCGGGCACGCTGCGTTTGCAGGCACCTTAACTAGATGGCGCCACCATACTGGCGCAGGCTCGGGATCGCGCGCCTCGTCTGAATCGCATCTGGTCATCTGCGCCTGCGCACTCTGCGTTTGCAGGCGACTTAACTAGATGGCGCTACCATACTGGCAGTCAACGCGATCCCGCGTTGACTGCTCACCTCGTCTGAATCGCATCTCTTCGTTTGCGCCTGCCTAGGGCGCGCTTATAGGGCATTTTCCCGCTGCCTGATAGCAAGTGCTTGCGTGGCTCAGTGGTACAGTATTTTACTCCCGCGCAGCGGGTCTGGGTTCGATCCCGGCAGTGACCGGGTATTTTTTTTTCGCATTTCCAGCGATAGCAGTTACGGTCACCAGCGGCGGTGGCGGACACCATCGCGAACCGAAACGGCTATTGGAATGAGCCTATAACAGCTTACGCTGTAAAAGTGAAGCAAATCACAAGGGAAAAATTAATCACTGCTGTGCGGGCATTTTGCGGTCTTCTTGCCTTGTTTGCGACCCAGAAAGCCAAACCAAGCTGTTCCTTTGGAGAGAACAGCTACTTGCGGAGTAATTTTTAAATGTACAACGGGGGCAGAAGGGGGAGTTGTCACTTATGTGTTATTACGGTGTAGAGAGAGAAAGAAGAAAGGGGAAAGGCAGGGAGGTTAACCAGATGGAAAGATCCCGTTTGCTACCCTACGCTGGGGAGAGAGGGGAGGGGGAGGTAAAGTGACACGAAAGTAGAGATAAAGAAAGGAGCACAGATACACAATCACAATCGGTTACAGGTGGCACAGCACAGTAGCACTTGCCACACTATAAACATCTGTCCGCGCTAATGTCAAAGCAAGGGCACCATCCTGTAGTAGTTCCGTATTACATTACGGTGTAAAGTAATACGGAACTACTACAGGATGGTGCCCTTGCTTTGACATCAAAAGACGCAAGCTTAAAAATGCAGCATAGAACTTCCAACCTCTTGGCTCACACGCACTTTACATTATAGTTAAAGGAATACTGACACGAAAATTGTGTGCCCCAAGGACGAATCCTGTATTCCGCCATAAATGACGCAAGTTGAGGTCGCCTTTCTCAGCACAACACCACCATAAAAAATTCTACACAAACTGGATGAAAAATATGTCGCCTGAATGTTTATACTCACAAAGTAACACCAATCTAACTTTTGCATAATTATCATCAGTACACTCGATTTTATTTGGTAAACTGTACCCTTTTAAATTTTCAGGCTTTTCATGCCTTGGAAAAAAAAACAAGAAAAAAACATTTTTGTCCAAAATTCTCAGTTTTTTGCTGAGCCCTCACATCTCTAGCCGTCATATGTACAGAGCCCTGAGGGTTGGGCCGGGGCTTCTCGGAAGCCAGCACAACACCTCCTTCATGTAATGATCTCAGAGAGCACTAGCAGTGGTTGGTGCCCTGACAGTGAAATATTTTTTTGAGCACCAGTAACAAGCATCTGAACAGGTCTAAAGTTCCTGGAGAATGGGAAGGTGAAAATTATGTTTTCAAACACCTACTCTAGTGTGTTATAGTGCAGTCTCCACCAAAACCACAAAAGGCCAAGGATGATCACTAGTCTTGGAAATCACTGCCAGTGTGATAGAATGCATGTACACAACACACACATACGTGCCATATATTTACAGGTTGCCTTTTCACCATCCTTGGACTGCACAGCCACACAGTCTAGCCCGCTTTTACAAAGGGATGGTCCAAAGAACACTTATACAGTAATGTAAAATGTCTCATGTTTTATTCAAGCCTTTGTTTCTGAGCCGTGGCTCTAACAAAATGCAGGCAAAAACCATACTTCACAGGTCACAACTTGGTAACAGCTTAATATAAAAACGAAAGCTCACTTTAAACACTGTGGAAAAGAAAGGTCCACAACCCTGTGACTAAGTCAGGCACAAGCAAACAAATGTAATAAAACCATTAAAATAATAAAGGCACAGAAAAAAACAGCTTTAACACATTTTGTTGATGTCATTGTTTCCAGAGAAATAAGGAAGAATAATGTGCAAAATAATCGTCCACAACATATTTTTGGTACCAAAATGTCTGACTTGACAAAATGAAATTCAGATGCAAGTAAATTTATATTTAGGCAAGATGAAGCTGCCTATTTCGAAGTAACAACAGAACCACTGCATGACAAGTTTGCATGATGAAGAATGCAAAAGAAAAAATGGTGCAAACATCCCAAATGCACTGTTTATTTCAGAACATATGCACAAGTGAGAAAACAAGAAAGACTCTAAATATTGTCCATAGCTCAATGCTATATAATGATCACAGACCTCAATGGTTGCTGTCACTTCTTCAAAAAAAGCTGTGAACAACCACTAAACCAACACATACAGAAGGTGGAAGTATGCATCTGTACTGGACGGATGGTATTTTTCACAGCACACACACACACACGGCCCTCAGTTTTGATGATGTTTCAGACCAAATCATGTTTCTGTGCTAAAAGTGGAAACAAGAATGCAGGTGTTGTTTGCATTTTAAGGTATTAAGGTATTTCAGAGAAGCAACATTTGCTCTGTGCATGTATTTCTGGCATAAGATCAGCGTTTACACTGTACTAACTTTTGCAGCCAATAAATACCCCCAAAATATAACAATGTAAAAAGAAGACTAGATCCATACATATGAACATGAATACAAGAAGCGAATAAAACATGCTGAAAATTTCTGGAAATGTAAATAAAATGAAAACACTTCATTGATGCAACATGAACTACCTTTAAATTAGAACTAAAAATAGAATTGGCAGCATTGGTAAGATCAGTTATAGTAAAACAAGCTAAAGCAGAAAAGACCATCTTTGCTTTAAAGATTTGTACTAGTTTGGCAAAATGGAAAATACCACTCCAGCGGGCTAAAAGCTATGAATGAGACCTCTTTGGTCATGCTTAGAATGAAGGAAGCGCAACTAGCAAGATTGCAAACCTGCTTTGCATAATCAAAACTTTGCATAAGAAAGTCCAAAAACAAAAAGTTGCAATTCTCCAGGAACTGACAGAACTGAGACAGCAGTCTGAACATCAAAGCACACATGACATACTCCTAGTAAAGGAAACCAGTACATCAGCCAAGTAAAGCCTAATATACAAAATAAATGTTCCCAAAGTGCACAGTTTTAGCTATTCTTACATGGTCATCTCGCAAATGGCTTCATGTACCATGATTTGTCCTGACCAGATAGGATTCCATCATATTATGAACTTATACAACCAGCCTGTATTTTCTTACACGAAAGCATATCCAATATATTGCACTTTGCTGTATACAAACAGATACTGCATAAGAATGTTACAGATATTATTTTGTGCTTCAGAACAAATATACAAAAATCTATACCTGCAAACAACAGAAATAATTGTGATGTGAGATGAGAAACAACGTTGCCTAACAACAGAAGAATGAAGCCCAAAAATTAACTCGACAAGTACGTTATGGCAGCAATTGCACTATTCCCCCTCCCCCCCCCCCCCTGCAATAGCATACATGTACACATCAGCAGCAGCAGTTGAAGCGTTTCTACTTGTTCATGAAGCTGAAACATTAAAATGTTTGTGTTAAAGCCCTTTAAATGTTGCAAGGCTTATTAAATGGCTGAATCAGGTAGTCTGTATTACTTTAACACATGGTATGATTTATGTATACTAAGCTTAGATTTACAAGGGAAATAATGGTTTTATGGTTTTTGATAAGAGGCCAAACAATCTCTAACACCGTCACTTTCATTCCACAATGACACTTAGTCTGCAGGACTTCCAGGAAATGTCAGCATAGATGCTCTAATACAGATTATTTGTGTCAAATTTCGAGACAAGATGGTCAAATTCTTATGATAAAAAATGTCACTGATGCCCACTTTTGCCTTTCTTTTGTTCCTTTTTTTTAACAAGCAACAAAAAAAGAAGGATACCAAGCACATTTTCTGCATTGTCAAGGAACCTAAAACTTGGCAACAATGCAGAAATCATAAAGTTGGCCAATCTAATGTGTGTGTGGTGGACACCACGGTTGGCACACACCACGGTCCACCACCCATGGGCTATGACATGTAGAATAATGTCCACAGCAACAAAACAAGCTGCAACAAATGCTGGTAGCACATGAATGCAAAACAGTATGCACAATTCCAAATACAATGGCATCTATTCCTGTAGCACACAAGTTACAGGACCTCGCTTGCATAAGTAACTGATGTGGTACCTGCCACAAGATTAAAACAAGTGCACCAAGGTCTCAGTATGAAAGCCCTTATGACCAAACAACCAACTTTTGTTCACATGTAATGCATATTGTGAATACCTAGGAAGTTAGGCACAACCAGACCGAATGACCTTTACTGGGTACTTACAGAACTCCACAAGTTGAATTATGCATGAAAGTAAACTTTTAGAAAAGACAATCTGAAACAAAGCATTTGAGCATGTTAAAAGCTTCAAAGTCATTGCTGACTTAGAATAGTCAGTAGAGCAAAGAGGTAAAAATTTCCAGGTCTCTTATTAAGTGGACTCGTGAAATGAGGCAACTACAACAGTGACATATAAACCATTCTCAGGACAATGGAACGCATTGCAAGTATCCTTTATCCAAATTACTGACACTCAGTGGCAGATTTCAGAGGTGAATCTGTCTGTGAGCATAGCTTTCTGTATTGCCTATAGGAACTTCAGAATTTTCCCTTCAATGAGCACAGGTTTTAGTGCTCGTCGAACTTTAGTGTTCCAATAATTGCAGACAATGAGCCCAAGTATACCAGCCAACCTTGCAATATGGTGAAAAAACGCTAATGTATAAAAACATGTAAATGCTAAATTGATGCATATGGATAGGTCTGCTTGCCTACATGCTGCAATAACAAGTAATTCTCTGACCAGTATTATATGCAACAGAAGCCTAACTGTTAAGTCCACTTTCCAATTTACAAGTCCACTTCTGGCACCAGCGATCATCATAAAAGAACTATGTGCCAAACATGTCCACTAGCCCTCAACAGCTCCAATCGATGTCACATTCCCACCTCTCATGCCTTGCAATAGGCAGGCTATGCACACACACTAAATACCTGGCTGTAGCATTCGTGAAAATCAAGGTGCCTTGCTGCATCATTTCAGCCTTGCACGTGTTGACGGCCATTTGCCAAGCTGGAAACTGTCGCTCCAGTGGGAGCAACAGTCAGCTACTTTACACAGTTGCCACAGGCACAGAAAAAAATAGCAGTAGTTTTCAGCCGAGAAAATTGGCAGGATCAGTAGACGCATCTACAAACTCAATTTTTTTATATATTATGTGCTTTATGTTGACCCCTTTGTTTCGCATTCTTTTAATCAATTCAGTTCAATGTTTATTCCCAAAATCAAAACTTATAAAGTTGCAGGAAATGCTTGATCCCCCAGCCAGAGGTTAGTTCTGGGCACAGTGTTACAAAACAATTTATGCAATTATGGCTTTTGGAAAGATCAACAGAGAGTACATATCACAGAAATTTGTACGCACTTATGTAGCTTCACTTCTCTTAAGTTAGAATAGCTAGCACGCTCCCTAAATGTAATGAAAGCCAATCTCAAAGGCCATGCTTTGCTGTAATGCAGGTATTCGAAGCAATTGTTGAGGTCACAGCTGGCATTTTGTAGCGAGAGCGACATTGGACATATTCTCGCAGTTTCACTGTGGCCGGTGGCCACACAGCGAGCTGAGCCGTTGCCTAGCAACCGTCGCAGCTGGCAGCGCCGCTCACCGCGCCATCTGGCATGACATCAGAGGAGGAGCTGGTGAAACCACGTTGCAACAACAGAGGAGGAGCTGGCGTTACATCGTATATATAGAAGGGGCGGCTCGGTGGGATTCGTCGGCAGATATGGAAAGTGAGTCGGAGCGACTGAAAGAAGCCAGGCTTCGTCATCGGAATGAAACCAAGAGGAGGCAGCGAGCCGAGGAGACGGGAGGAAGAACGAGCTGCACGCCTCGAGAAGCGTCGTAAGTACGAAGCGGCCAGGCGAGTGGATTCAGATGAGGATAGCACCCGAAACGTGTTCAAGTCACTGGACGACAACCCCTTTTCCTCCCGCATCACCGACCATCGGGCCATCTTTGTGGCAATTGAGAAACAAGATGAAGACTTTCAAAATAAATGTGTTACGCTTTAAAAATGTCTAGTCTTTAATGTAACCATAACTTAACGAGAGGCAACAACCAAACCTAAACATTCAGACGTATGAAGCTAAACGATAAAGATGTAACCGTAAAGAGAACCAAGCTAAACAATAAGATTAACTGTACCTCTTGCTACACACACCCAGGCATAACTGAGTTAAGCCACAGCCAATTTTTGGGGGGGACACAACATACTTTTCAGAGTGCTGATGGGCATGGTGTGTATTGCATTGGGAGGATCTCAGAGGACAAAAATTTATAAACAAGTACATAATGTAATGCAAAAATTTTGTTGCTGCCAGTACTGCTGCTATGGTGTATGTCACCTCCTAGCCCACACATGCCTCTTATACTCTAGTCAGACGGGCATACCAAAGGTCCTTTGAAGTTAAGTAGCACAGAGCTTCCAAAGGAACATTAGTTCAAGGGATATGTGTCAGTGCTAAATGGTCTTCAGATGGTCTGCGCTGAAGCTTTTAACAGAAACCGCAACATATTATAAAACGCAAAAGTGACAAGGAACAAAAAAAGCTAACAACGCACAGAAAAATAACATGGATACTTCAATGCATAGCAGCCGACAACCAAATCGCACATGGCACCCATAATGTGTCAATATTGCTGATGGAAACAGGCCATGCCGGTGCTGCTGTACCAGCACATTCATGATTGAAATTGCAGGTGTCACGAAAGTGTTTAGTGCTTAGAAACTTCTATAATGCAGTGAAACTGGTTTTAACAGGTAAAAATTGAACTTCTGGATTAATACAGAATTGTCTTCTTCTGTTGGACGCCCTCTAGGATCCCCTTGAGATTTCAAAGGACAAATGCAGACTCCTTTGACTCAAAGCTCCCTTCGACTAGGCCTCCTTTTGTGTGCCCATGTGACAATGCACATCTTCCCTTGAAGTAAGGATCTTTGGTTCAAAGGACTTTGAAAGTGCCCATATGGACTGGGGTATTACACCTCAAACTTTTAAAGTGCCATTTACCACTGACACTACTGCTTCACGAAAATCAAATTTGATAAGAATCTGGAACATTAGCAAGTTAAAGAAACTGTTACTCAGATGTTACTGTCTCACAAGGTGTGAGGGCATGGACAAAGATGCAGAGAGAGGAGAATCCATGTAGCAGCTTAAACACTAAGTAAGTTTGTAACAAGGAAATCCAAGGTGTTGGTGTCCTTGTAGAATGCTTCATGGAAGGCATCATACAGCAAGCGCTATGTTATCTGGATGCAGAGATGCATCCTCAATTGACAAAAAAATCTATAAAAGCAATATGCCCATGGTTCCCTCGACCCTTCTAACTCATTGTGTAGTAGGGTCTCAACTCTGGCAACCTTGATGCCTTGAGGTAGCATATGAACAAGGATTTATTGGCTAGGAGTGGTATTCTCAGTTGATCACTTTCAGAGATAGCACTTCCAGGATGCTAACTGGTTAAGCCAGCCAAAAGAATGGCCATCCCTCCAGTGAGACATCGTGCCTGACACCACATCACACAAAAGTGAAAGTATCTGGGAAAGTGATAGACCAAGAATGCGGCCTCAGTTGCCTGATCCTAAGCTTAGGTACCGTGTGATGCCTGTGGTTGAAAAGATGTTCCACATCTTCTACCATAGCCATGAGTGCCACTGGCGAACAGGCGCGGATCCAGGGGGGATGTCCGGATGTCCTGACCCCCCCCCTCAGATTTCTGCATCGCCCCCTCGCTGACACGGGGATGGCCCTGTCACAAAAAAATATGACCACCAGCATTCTTCAAAATTATTTTTCGTGAGTACCAGTGGTATCAGCCATGTAGAAGTAAAGCTAGCTCGCTCACAAGCTTAGTTGTACTCCGTAGGGGTGTGGTGTTGTGAAGTTGCCGTAGTTAATTTTTCTCATGAACACCTTGGACCTTCTGGCGCCGACCGTGCATTTCTCGTCCCGTCGGTGGCGTCAAATGAATGAGGCGACGTCCCTTTTGCCAAGCATGCCGATGTCCACGCGAGCGCCTTCGCGCCTGATCAACTTAGTTGCGCATTGGGGTGTCATCGGTTGCCTCATTTGCTGTCATCGGTTCCGCGACCAACTTGCTTAATGAAATAGATCTCTCGCTGAAGTGTTCATATATAAATAATAACAATTAACAGCTAAACAAAAAACTATGCATAGGCAACTTTTTTTAACTGTAGCACTCATTGTGATCACAGTTACAGGTTGGCAATATCCACTACGAGCACAGTACCGTTCGTACGCTACAAGTTTTTCATTGTAACTTCGCAGTTTTATTGTCGTACATTAGGCATTAGGCATAGGAGGCTCAAAGCCGCCAGATCCGTTTATCTGAGTGGGCGTTCTCACGGAGCGGGGCGAAGCTTCGAGCAGCGGCTGCGAAGTGTGGGAGCGTGACGTCAGCGCCCAACGCCAGCGCGCGGGCCTAGGATGGCGTCGTGTGGTTAGAGAAACGGGAGCAGATGCGCGCCTTGTGTAAAAGGATGACGTCGCGTGGCAAACAAAACATGAAGACGCTGGTTCCCGCTCTCGGCTACTACGCCACATCGTTCTTCTTGTAGGTGGCGTCGTGAGTCTTCATACGCGGTGATTCGCATATCGTAAACAACCAGCGTAGTGGTTGCCGCGTTGGAGCGGAGCGTTAAAACTAAGGTGTCTCAGCCGAACACAAAGAATCTTCTTAAGGAAATCAAGGGGTCCCAACAGAACTCCAAAGACGGACCCGTGCTTACGCATTTATAACGAACCTGCGACAGATCATCCCAAATTCTATTTTAAGAAACAATACAGGCTAGATATACCGGGTGTTCAAAATTAAGCTTTATGGTTTTCTTAATATTAGGCACTGGGAGGCATGTGAAGACCACCTGCGCAAATAAGTTGTGTGGCCAGGGGGACACAAATTGAGATAATTATCGCTGTCAGCAGCCGAATTAACTAAAATTGAATAATTAACTTTTTATTGACTGCAGTAAGTGTGTATGTTTGTATTCAAAAGTTAGAGGCAGTCGTGTTTCCACACAGTTTCACTTGGAAGAATTCTTCTAGCATGTCTATGCTCCGAGACATCCAACTCCAAATTTTAATTGTCGTTCGCATGATTACGCATGCAAGAGAATGAGGATCGGCGCAAAGCTCCTCCCTGATGTGACGCGGCTGTTGGGTGCGGCGTTGAGTCTGACAACGCTGCGGAGGCATTGGCAAAGATAATAACTGCCCCCCTTCCCCTCACGGCTGGCGAAAAAAAAATTCGAAGAACCCGTAACCGCTGTCGTAACATGCGATCGCGCAACCTGTAAAGATGGCGGCAGCTGCCATGAAGAGATAATGGCGCGAGCGGAGAAGCCGGAGGGCAGTGCGCGTGCGTAATGGTGACTAGACGATCGGGCATGGTCCTTGTTTGGGCTACGCAAATAAAGTGACTGCTAGATTTCCAATTATTGTAAGTTTTATTGAAATCAATAGCAACAACTGCACCATCAGCAGCAGAAACCTTTTTAGCTATGCTAACGAATATTTCATACTGCCGCTTTAATTAAGTTTGGTGTTGTCATGCACAAATCTCATGACAACACTTCACCCATCAAGATGTCAATGCCCTAAAAATGTTCAAAATTCCTCCCTTCCACAGCAACGCAAAGCATAAACCGCTCTCGCGTCGACTCGATAACTCTGCGCAGTACGACAATTGAAATTCGGAGTCGGATATCTCGGAGCACGAACACGCTAGAATAATTCTTCCGACTGATACTCTGTAAAAACACGACTGCCTCCAAGTTTTCAATACAAACATACCCACTTACTGCAGTCGACAAAAATATTTGTTCAATTTTAGTTAATTGGGCTGCTCACAGCGATAATTATCATCTCACTTTGTGCCCCCCCCCCCCCCCCCTGGCCACATAACTTATTTTTCACAGGTGGTCTTCGCGTGCCTCCCAGTGCCTAATTTTAAGAAAACCATAAAGCTTAGTTTTGAACACCCTGTATTATCAGGCACAGCTACCAAGCACATGGCTGTATTGGGTAACGTCCTTTTCCTATAGCTCGGAGAAACGGATACCTGGCTTCGCTATAGGGCTTCTTCCTCTTTCTGGGGTTTTACGTGCCAAAACCAGTTCTGATTATGAATCGTGCTGTAATGGAAGACTCCGGGTTAATTTTGACCACCAACGTGCACTACAACGCAAGAACACGGGCGTTTTTGCATTTCGCCTCCATCGAAATGCGGCCGCCGCGGCCGAGATTCAATCGCGCGATCTCGTGCTCAGCAGCGCAACGCCTGATCTGACTGAGCCACCACAGCGGGCTACAGGTGTTGCTCTAGCCGTATAAAACGTGGGTTTATCGTGAGCAGAAACGGTGAATTTCGGTAAATGAGAAAGGCTACTATCATCATCATCATCATTGACAGAAGCTGACCCCCCCCTCAGAAAAAACCTGGATCCGCCCCTGCTGGCGAACACTTCCAGTGCTAGGTTACATACATGAATACCCTATAAAGTCTATGGCAGATTAGTCACTGCTGTTTCTCAATTGGTAGAGCATCACATGCATCATGCGGAGGCTGTGGGTTCGGCTCCCATTGGTAGCATATTGTCTTCTTTTACACTTCCATTTCCCTTCTTCTTACACTTTTATTTCCCTTCTCCTTAATAATTTTATATTTGAACTAAAACAAAGTTAACTTCTGGTAAGATTTCCCAGGCTTCAATGTTGGTTTCATATGGTTGTTACCCGCCAAAAATCAAGCACTTTGGATCTCCTGATTCTTCTCGATCTGTGGGTTAGTATGTTTCCTAAATAAAACTAGACACGCTTATATGCAAGCACAGAAAAAGTAGAATATTGCGTATGTATAAAATTTGTTTCGTGACATGTGGTATCTGAAAACAGTGTTACAGCTAAATTCTGGACATATCAACTACATGGACAACACATGCTAATACCATTAGCTTTACTGGGCCAGCTGTATGTGGGTATGACAAAAGTCAATAAAAACAAAGCCATTTTTGAATAATAAAAATAAACAAGATAAGCTATAACTGGTTTTTAACACATAAATTATAGGAAGGTGTAAGCAAGTTCATTTCAGAAATGGTCTTTCTAGGCTATTGAGCTTGTGACACGACGTATCTTTTTAATTATGGCTGAATTTCCTTATGTATAAACATTTTATCTGCAGCTGATAAATTTTCAATGTGGCCAATACTCCCTATTGAAAATGTTCGTGCAGCTAGAACAGTCACACAGGATGCTTTCTTAATTATGGCTGCTTGAAGCTTCCCATCAGCTTAAGCACAGCAGAGACTGTATATGTATTTGGTAATGATTCATGTCATTCTCCATAATTAAATTCTTAACAATGTTGTGTCACGCGGTCAACCATGGTGATAACAGCACAGAAATGTCCGAGCCAATGATGAAAGATGAAAAAAATGCAAAATAAAACTGGACTGTTACAAAATACTGCTCCTGGCTAATATTATTTTGACTAGGTCATTCTGTGATAATGAGCACATCACGGTAGTCAAACATGCATGGCTTCCAATGTCAACATTGGGCACCCTGTTTCTTCATTCTCACAATAAAAGCACAATGTGGCTTCAGCATGTAGCAGCCCTCAAAGTGAGGACACATAGCACCCCAAGAATCACAGAGTACAAGCCCATTAGCACAAAAGCTAGATCAGCAAGTGACAGCACTCACTCCTGTTCACAAATTATGCTAAATGAGGCTAAACAAAGATAAACAAATACCAATACTGCTGGTCCTATTGCATGTAAATCACTACAAACAGATTTCACTACACTGCTAGCAATGAATAAAGAGAACTGGGGGTGTGCAAATATTAGAAGGTTTCAAGCATAAATAAAATACTTAGCACTATTCAATTCATATTATTAGAGAAGTTGATCTTTGGTAGTTTCAAAAATTCTATTTTGTGATACATCTGGCACAGTACATTTAGTAAACTTGCATGAGGCTTAACATATTTGGCAGTTTCAAGTGCCTTCTGGTTGCCATTAAACCACCTCTGCCAGAGCTGCCTAGCTATTCCTGAAACCATTGGTTGAAGTGATAGCTTATTTTCTGCTACGGAGGCACTAGTTGCATGGCATATGGTGGTACTAACTTCTGGAAGTGCTGTATGTCATCATGTCAGGATAATGCGGAATACTGCAGTGAGGCAGAGTGTTTGTGCTGAAGACATTAGATTTGAGGATGTGCGAATATCAGCTTTTATATAGTTTTATGTTTGTGCACAATTGCTTGGCTTGCTCATTCCCCATATAGCCATCATTAGTATAAGAAGTTTTGAGTGCATTATAAAGGCTGCATCATCACAGTGAGGCATACACAACCATTGCTGTATCAGTTACATTATGCTGACTAACAAATCTGCTGCTTTTGTGTAAGTCAAGCAATTCCTACTGCCATGTGAAATAACTATCGTACATTAAGCTGCCTATGCAAAGAAGTTGCGAAGTCATTTCATTAAACGGGTAGTGGTGTGTTACAGCAAGTTCTTGCCCATGATATGCAGTTTGCGAGTGAGCAAATTAGTTTCATTTCATTGCTGTGAGAGTAGCTGAGCTTGTAGCAGCACCAGTGATTTCAAACGTCAGTGAATGTCCAATATTAATACGATTAGTTTTCCATTTGATTAATGTAATAAAAGAGGCTTCTATATTTATAGAGACTCTGCAGCTCTTCACCTAAACATGAAGAGGTGGGTCGTTAACAAATGCAGCACATTACTCTGGCGGCTAGTGCAGTCAGTCAGTGCCTTTAAGTTTGCTTTCTGTTTTTCCAGACACTATGAATGCCTTGTGTATAGTGTGCATGAGCCATAACAGATCAATGATTATCAATGGGATCGGTAGAACGGAGGGATCACAAAGGCTAACATAGCACATAGCACTCTGAGTCAATGCCAGTGCTTTCAACAATTTTTAATGGCTGTGCGATGCATTGCAATGTTAACGCCCACATGTTCACTTAACCTTGCATACTACAAACAGAACATCTTGGCCCTTAAGTTGTACAAAATATATTCCTCATAGAAGAGCTTGCTCTAATGGTCATGCAAGGTTACTTATTGGTGCTATTTTCCGGTCCGGAAATGGGACAACCGAATAGACAAGACATGGTAGAGCGCTGTTGTCTAGTTGGTTGTCCCATTTTTGTGCTGGAAAATAGCACTATTTCAAACCGAAAAGCCCAACAGATCATCTTTGCAGGTTATTTACTGGTTTGAATAACCTAACTTGTCAGGGTTTCTTATCTTCTGAACATGAGTGGGATCTTACACTGGGCTGGCTCTCATGCATCCAACATTGCAGCACTGAACAGTAAACCATTGTGCTGGACACATAGCAGCAGTGTAGTTCTACTTTTGTGGATTTCCTTACATCTTATCTTGCTCCTGCTACAGTGGACACAGCAAAATTTTGTCATGTGATCCCAACCAGCATCTCACCTTGACCAGTGCCCACCTCTCCAGTGGTGCAACCGGAGGCCAATTATTGCGGCACATGCTGAACAAGCATGTAGAGAATTCAACTGCTTCCATAATGACTAACTAATGTAGTAATATATGCCTTGAATTTAGACTGCTTACAGATGTCTAGCCTAGAAAAAAAAATCAATGTTAAATTTGATTACTCTCATGGAACCCACCATGTTTGCATCACTAACATGTGTGGTATTCTTGAGCTATGTTTACTTCCTTTTTTAGTGAACAGCATTTTTATCTGCATGTTACAACTCACCAAACTCCACAGGTGTCTCTGATACCGGTCGTATTCTTGATAACATTTGAAGGTGCTTGCATTTTTATGTGACATCCTGTTCAGCGTGATGTATTATTTCAGTGCACACCACAAACTGCACGACTTGAAAATAACCCTTATTTGAGGCACACCTAGACAAGAGTTGTTATTGTCACAAGTGATTGTTCTGGGTGGTGTCCAGAAAAATGACTGATCAATAAATATGGCCCTAGGTTGAATGCATTTCCTGCATTTCCTGCATTCCATAATTTTGTTTTCAATGTCAAGCATATTGTATTAACCTTCTACCTGCCACTCATCCCTGTGCTGATGCAGCTGAGAGTACATTTTTTCACCTCCGCTTGCAAGCTGTAATGCATCTTTTAAGGGATACTAATCACCCTTTCCTTCAGCCTTTAAACTGCTCCTTCTGTCCTTACTTCTCTTGTATGAATCAATACATGGTACTTGATTCAATTTGAAAACATTTAATATTTGAACACCCAATAAAAAGATAGAATAAAAGCATAACAGGTTTTACTACATTTATACTACCTTCCACACACCCGAAAATATGATGCACTAATATGCTCGTTGCCTTAAAAGCTTTATTGAAGAGCTCTCCAAGGCTTACTCATTTTGAACTATACTATGAACGTACAGCAAAAAATTATGATGACTGATGAGAGATCATGTTAAGTTAAATCAAGAAGACAATTTCCTGCTAATTATTTCCATTTTTGTGATGTAGCCATAGAAAGCCACACAGTAAGTCACTCGATTTCAAGGCAACTTAAGACATCTTGTGAGCCAACTAACAATTAAAAGGATATTTTAAAAAGTCAGACCATCTGCTGCAACTAACAATTAAAAGTATATTTTAAAAAGTCAGACCATCTGCTGCAAGACATCCTTAAGATACAATACTGAGGTTGCTGATAAGCTTTGCAAAGCAGTTTCATTCCTCGTATTGCTGCAAGTGTTTGCACTAATTAGAAGGCCTAGATAACAATAACCATGAAGATCACTAACATTATGGGGATGCAGATGTATGGCACTCACTCCTAAAAAGCATTCAGAGCTCTAATGATGTTAGATAACATTGCCATATTTTGTGCATATGTGATACAGGTGCTATTATAGATGCTTTTCACAAGTGAACATACAGAATTTCTTAGCAAGTTACACTCATTGCAAAGAACAATGGAGCATTCTCAGAAAATTGGTTTCACATGGAAATGTTGACACCTGTACCTATGGAAATACCTTATTTGCAGGACATTCTATACTTCTGGTTATGAACAGGATGTGCACAGCTGCACATTTGGCAACACTTCACCTGCATGCACTCCATATCTTGGGAAAAGGCGATTAACACAGCTGAGCGACTAGGTAGACTCCAAAACAGTAAATAAAGCCCAGCTGTAGTTGCACCCTAATCTTACCAGAGGCCAGGGTCATGGCAGTTCAGGAAGAAAGGTAGCAAAATATCAGAAGAGTAGGCCCTCCATAGAACACAGGTACCAAGCATTGTTACTGGATGATGATAAAATGCCACTTATTCATTCACATCTCACATCTTTCTTTCATGAGTGGCTCGTGGTTTGGCAATCAAACTGCAAAACTTCCACCACTTCAAAGCCATGAATCTGGTCTTTGGTACAGAAAACAAGCAGGTGCATACTTTGAAACAGGCCTTAAGTCAACATAGATGAGCAGATACTTTGCAAGAATTGCCAGTGTCAACCATGACTAGAGGCCAGTGTAGACTGGGTCCTGGCGACTTTCTGCAACCAGGGAGCTGATTTCTGTTGGATTCTTTGACTGATGCTTCCATCTGGTGTAGTAGTATCGGGCTGATAAGAATCCCAACATTATGACAGCAGCTGCAAAGACAAACAGGAATAACATCACCATAAAAAAAAATCTACAGCTCATCAATATCAGAACCAACATGCATGTGACAGTTTTCAGTGGCAGCACTGTGCGTGCACACACGCGCATGCTGCCTATTCTCAGCTGAGAGTGCATCATAGGCTTTGAATAATCCTGTTTTGCTCATTGCCTTTTTATTGTGATAGCAATTATATGGACACTCCAAGCACATTTTTGCCGTCGTCGTCATCGCCGTGAGGTTCCGTATAAAGTACAACGGCGATAAAACCGTCGCTGCACACTGTGTGTGCGAGTGAAAGCGTGCAAGGGTGAGCTGCCAACTGTAGCTTAATCTCGCGCACGCGAGAGAGGAAGGCTGCCAGAAGCGCGCGGCCTTCGTTCACTCGCGGTGCACAGGGAGGAGGCGACGGAGACGGTAGGGGTGGGGGGGTGCGTTCTGCTTTTGCGGCTGCTGCTGACAGGCGCTGCCCGCGCGGCAGCGCCGTCAAGCGATCTGCTATGCGGCCAAAGTGTGCGCCCGTGGGTCCTCATCTTCAAAGTGATCTGGGATGGGTACGAAGTGCATGCACCGAGTGCCGGTAGCTTTGTATGCGCTATGCTTTCGACGTCCGCGTTGAAGCGAGACAAGAGACAGCACAAAGGTCAATTTGCCCGCTGCTGCTGGTGCGCTTTCCAGCGTTTTTACAAGTTTCCGCAGTCATTGAGCGAGATGTGTTCATGTTTACCTGTATGTGTATGACACCATGCTTGTTTATTTAGTTAGTAAGCGAACATTTACAACTTTATACGGCTGATAAAACTACTATCCTTACTTCGGATAGCTGTCTACTAATTTGCTATCGCAATCGATGCTTTGCCTTTCGGGCGAAGCTGCGACTTTTTGTTCTTGTTTTTTGCAAGCAAACAGGTCAGTATCATAATAAGCCCCCCCCCCCCCCCCTCCCCAAATGTTTTTTTTTTTTCACTGCCACATTGAATAAAATGAAGCGAACAAACATGCAGTGCTGACTTACAATCATATAGATTTATTGCAGGTATTGCGATATATAATCACCACTGAAATAATCAAACAAACAAAAGATAAGAGGCACACACACCATGGAAACACAAAAGCGGTTACAAAAAAAAAGGGGGGGGGGGGGAATGTGGTCACACATGCGTCAATTTGCTACTGTGCAGTGCTAAAGATGGACAGCTAACACAGGTATCTCTGGCCTTGTGGATCATGAATGCTTCCCTAATCTCTCGTGCCCATTGCTGACTGCACTTGGCCACAATTGTGCCCTTCAGGAAGGCCAGACTGCACAAGCATTTAGAACAGTGAACAGCCAAATGACTGCCACGTTACCCATGCAGTTAGTTCATGTGCTCGCGCAGGCGGTTGTTAACACACCAGCCTATTTGACCAATGTAGCAACGACCACATGACAAGGGAATTTTAATACACCATATTGACAATTCATACAGTTTTTTGCGTGTTTCTTTTCACAAGCCGAGGTACACAAGCGCTCCAATTTGTTACCGTGCTCATGCAGATTACCAAACTTGTTCCTTGCAGTGAACAGCAACTTCAAGCCTATTTTGCTAACAATCCTTTTTAGGCGATGGGATACACTATGTAAATATGGTATGGAAGCAGCGCTATTAGGATGACGGTTGATTTTCCTTCGTTGTTGACATCTTTCCTTCCTTGAATTCAGCGATAAGCAATTCTGCTATGCTAGAAAGCGCTGCTGCTGGAAAACAATCTGCTTCAAGACAAAGCACCTGATTAGTGAAGCTATTTTCCACTAAGTGGTGGCAAGATTTTGACAAAGTAGATTTCATGTAAGATTTTGCGATACCACGCTTAACTAGCTTGGAATGCGCTGAGCTGAAGGGAAGTAAGCTTTTCAGCAAGCAGGGGGCGCACTGCCAGCATACGTGCTTATTTGAAAAGACATGTGTCTAATTCTGGAAACATTATTTTGAAGTTCTCAGGAAATTCCTTTGTCAGTTTGATGTCCTTCATTTTGGAACACAAGAGGCTATAAATATGAGTATTTAAGTACGTAAGTGGGCTGTTATTAAGTGCACCATGTGTATTGTTTAAAAGTAGTCTTTATATTAAATAGGCATTTGTGCTTTTATTCTACACGTATTACAATCTGAAAAAATTTCGCGCAAACAAGTGGCGCTGCCTCCGCGGCAATGAGTGGAACAACAGAACTGCGAACTCACTGTGTGGGTACCATGGTAGTCATTTGGCTATTCACTACTCTAGATGCTCGTGCAATCTGGCCTTCCAGAAGTGCATAATTGTGGCAAAGTGCAGTCAATAATGGGCAGGGGAGATTAAGGAAGCATTCATGACCCTCAAGGAAGGAGATAGCTCTGTTAGCTGTTTGTATGTAGCACAGCACGGTATCGAGCTCACTTGTCTCGCAGACTGACGCATGCGTGGCTGCCGCATTTTTACTCGTTTTTTGTAACCCCTTTTGTGCTTACATAGTGTATGTGCCTCTTTATCTCTCAGAAGCGCGAAAGCTTGGGCAAGTATGCATGATGCACAGCACGACAGCACGTGGACACGAGGTGAATGAACACAAGGTGACACAGCGCTCGTCCTGTCCACTCTTCACCTCATGTTCAAGTTTTTTCGCACTGTGCAGCTTAACATGAAGTCTTATTTTTTGTTTGTTTGATTCTTTCAATTGTAGTTATATATATTGTGATCCTTGCAATAGATCTATATGATCACAAATGAACCCTGCATTTGTGTTTCCTTATTGTCTCCTGTGTTCTCATATTACTGTCTCAAAAAAAAAAAAAAAAAAAAAAATCGGATTGCTTGCCTATGTAACACAAACTACTCATTTTGTGTAAGACAGTGCAAGGAGCGTGAAAGCCCATACAGCAGCAGTGCTTTAATTTGCAGAGATGAAAAATCTTCAAAATCAGTTCATTTATACAGGGATTTGGCAGACGGGATGGAGAAAATATAAAACAAAAGAGCAGTATTATAGGAATTATTCAATGCATGCTAGAACATTTGTGGTTTTTGCATGCAAATCAAGCACTAAAAATTATGCAGGTCCCACACACTGTGTGAATCGGTGTTATGCAAAGCATTTTGCATGTAACGAGCTACCTGGAATTTTTGGGGGGTTCCGCACAGTGTTGTTACCAGATGCAGAATGTGGCCCACTGAGGCAGCGAAGTCAAGTCAAGATTTATTTACATGTACAAAGTACAGCGTTGAAGGCCACTCTGGCAAGAAAGCTGCAAGAATGCAGCTTGACAAAGCCAGAGCATTACTAGCAGGCAACAACAGCAGTGAGCACAGCATAGCACTCAAAGTGCACTGCTAGCTTCATTTAGTACATTAGGCAGATCAGGCATTCCTGCTACCAGTCGACGCTCGTTACAACGAACCATAATAATCCAGTGAGAAAGGTATGCTTTACCGGAAGCCTGTTCTATCCAAATTAGGGTTGTGGTATTCGGTGAAATAGCGGAACTTCGCATACTCTAGGGTTTGCTTATTGGAACCCGGAGGCGATTGCAAAACCGATGAAAAAAAAATAGAAATTAAAATAATTACTAACTGAAACAAATTTATGCAGTAATTGTACGGCCACACTATAGTGGAGGGGTGCCTTGCTGTCCGCCTTTCCCGTATGCCGGTTGCCGTCAAATGACAGTTTCCCTACACAACCCCCCCAAAAAACGGAAAGATTTTTATTTTCCTATCGGTGATGAAATGGGTTGAAGATATGTTTCCACCACTGCGGCACGCTGCCCACTGTGCCGGCTGGCCGGCCTGAGGTCGATCAATATCCCTTGCCCCTGCCTGAAGATATATTCGCAAACCTGCAGGGTGGAACTGTGTTTTTTATCATAGATCTCTCCAAAGCGTACTTGCAGCTTGAACTAAAGAAACAAGCTCAAGAACTGCTCACAATAAACACCCTACTTAGGACTCTTTAGGTTCTACCGCTTGCCTTATGGCGTAGCGTGCGCACCGGCTATTTTCCAGGTAGTCATGGACCAGATACTGCACAATATACCGGGAACTGCCTGCTACTTAGATGATATAGTCATCTCAGGTGGGAATTACAAGCAGTGCTACGAACGAGTGGAGCAAGTACTGCGATGCCTAAGTGAATATGGCATAAAAGTGAACGCTAAGAAATGCAGCTTCTTTCAGCAGTGCGTCACATACTTGGGGCACGAGATCAACAAGGATGGCTTGCACCCAACGGCGGAAAAAGTAGAAGCCATTAGAAAAGCACCAAGGCCCACTAGCGTGACCCAGCTGAAGGCCTTTTTTGGTTTGATAAACTACTATGGGAAATTTTTGCCAAATTTGGCCTCAGTCTTGGAGCCATTGCACGACTTGCTGCGAAAAGAAACTACGTGGCACTGGTCATGCGAGTGTGATGAGGCATTCGGAAGATGCAAAGAAATGTTGAGTGATAAAAGTGTGCTGCAACTCTACTATGTAAAAAAATTAATTTGGATCACATGTGATGCATCTGATTATGGGTCAGGTGCAGTGCTATCGCACGTGGTAAACAGTGAAGAAAAGCCAGTTGCTCTTGCTTCATGGTCGTTGTCTGCGTCCGAACGTAACTACGGACAAATTGAAAAAGAAGCACTTAGTATTGTGTTTGCTGTAAAAAAAAATTTCACAAGTACCTCAACGGGCGACCCTATGATATAATAACCGATCATCAGCCGTTGACAATTTTGTTTGATCCTAAACGGCAGGGCAGTGCAGTGGCCACTGCAAGAGTGCATCGCTGGTTGACATTTTTGGCCGACTACAGCTATAGAATCAAGCACAAGCCAGGAAGAGCCATCCAGCATGCAGACGCATTGTCTCGTTTGCCGCTACTCGACACAGGCAGCAGCTGTAAGGAAATATTTTACTTTTCGGCCCTAAATGACTTGCTATTAACATCAAAGGATGTCACCCGGGAAACGGGACTGCGATGGAGTGCTGAGGGCTTTGCGTGACATGATTTGGCATGGATGGCCCAAAGCAGTGTCCGAGGAGCTAAAGCCATTCTGGATATGCCGGTTGGACATCAGTGTAGACAACGAGTGCGTTATATGGACAAACAGAGTTGTCATACTGGAGTCATTGCAAAATGGTCTTTTGCAATTGCTGCATTAACAGCAGTTGGGAATAACCCAAATGAAAGCATTAGCGAGGTCAATAGTATGGTGGCCTGGAATGGACACGGCCCTCGAAAACATTGTGCACAAATGTGAAATATGCCAGACAGTTCAACCAGCAGCGTCACCAGTTCCTTTGTTGTCATGGCAAGTACAGTATAGACCACTTATAACGTAACCGCTTATAGTGCAGGACCGGATATAGTGCGGTCTTTTCAGACTCCCGTTAATTTTCCCATTGCACTCCATGTATATACGTATCGCTTATTGTGCAGTTGCGGGAAACGAAATAACAGTTACAGTGCGGCTGCCTGGGAGTACAGAAGTCAGCGGAGACGGCGAACGCTCCCCTCAAATAGGCGCCCTAAGGAGTGCTCAAGGAAGAAAGAGAGACGAAGTGGAGGAGAAGGGCACGTGGTGCGAACGAACAGCCAGTGAGGCTGAAACCAGAATCTTGAGTGCGAGTCGTGAAATATCACGGCGCGCATAGCGAGCGAGGGCCACGAAACTGCCAACGCCGGCCAACGCTCGCTTCACGATAACAGCAGTGAACGAAACTTCAGGGAGCAGGCGGCGCCGGCACGGCACAGCGAAGGGCGCACGCGGAGACCGTGGAATGTGAGGGAGGAGGGCGGCAGGGAAGCGGATTTCGCCTCGGCAACTCCACCGCTTCGGTGGCTCCCCTCGCCCTCCCTCACTTTCGACTGTCACCGTGCGCACCCACCACCGTGCAGGCGCCGCCGCTCCAGCCGGCCCGGCGCCAGCTCCCCGAAGTTTCGTTTTCTGCCGTTATCGGGAAGCGGCCGTTTGCCGGCGTGGGCAGTTTCGTTGGCCGGCCTGGGACAGCGCCACTGCTTCCCTCTGCGCTTTAGCCGCAGCGTGCAAGGTCAACACGTGACTAGAAAGTAGAGGAAGCATAAAGGAGAAAGAAGGGTTCACTGCCATTTTCTATGCGTGGCTACGGTAGCGTGGCTGCGACGTCGGCACATACACGCATGTTCCGGCGCAACGCAGAATTTCAGAATTGCCATTTGAGAGAGAGTGAAATTCCTGCCGCGTTTTCTTTTTTTTTTGTGTGTTTTGTTCGCGCGCGACATTGAGGGGTCTCTCCTAAGCTTTTACTCTATGGTGGTGCTGGAGCAATGCCGGTCGGAGGTGCCGCCGCGTGATTTGGTTCGAATTAACCAGATTCGACTGTAAATTGAATGCAAACGTTCTAGCCGCATTCATCGACTGTCGCATACGCGTGGCGGTTCAGTGTACGTTTTGCATATGTGCGGGCCTTGAAAATTGTTGCTTTGGTTATAGTGCGGTACCGCTTACAGTGCGGATATTCGCGACTCCGGCGATTTACGTTGTAAGCGGTCTACACTGTATGTCAAAATCCATGGGAACGAGTACATTTAGATTTCGCCGAAAAAAAAAAGGGAAAATATTTCTTGTCGCTATCAACACGTATTCCAAATGGTTGGAAATTAAAACAATGAATGTAACAACCGCCTCGAAGACAGTTGAGGTCGTGCGTTCTTGGTTCGCGGCGCATGGCCTTTCTCTGGAGGTAGTGATGGACAACGGGCTGCAGTTTCGAGCCGCCGAGTTCAAAGACTTCCTTCAAGCTAATGGTGTGAGGCACACACTGATGCCACCGTACCACCCACAGTCTAACGGTGCAGAGGAGCGCACAGTTCAGACAACTAAAAAAGCACTTCTCAAAAAGGTATTACAAGACACAGAAAATGGCACTAATAAAACGCTTCAACACAGAATAGATAACTTTGTATTCACGGGAATAATAACACCTTCACGGGAAGAACACCTGCTGAATTATTTGTACGAAGGAGGCTGCGGACCCGAGTGTCGCTGATGCGCCCAGACGTAAAAGATGCAATGAGCGCTATGACCGCAAAAATAAAAACATCCACTGATATGCGCAGAGGGTCACCGCGAGTGTTTGCAGTGGGTGATCGTGTACTGGTGTGTTCTGTGCGTGGAGAAGTGACGCGTGTAAAGTAATCTTCAACATATCTAGTGTACGTGCGAAACACAGTGCAATTCGTGCACGCGAACCACCTGCGACCATCGAACATCAAGCCAAAGGTACGACATGACCCAGTGGCTGAAGTGGAACTGCCACATGCATCCGACGTCACCGATACTACACCGACGACAGACGAACGCCCGGAGTCGTCGTCACCAGCAACGACTCCACTGCATCCAGGCAATCACGAGCAGCCGTTGCCTTTACGAAGGAGCACAAGGGAGCGGCGCCCACCTGATTGCCTAACATGATAATTTCTAAAACTGTGCATGAAGGAAGTGTTGTGACGTCATCCGTCATGCGATAAGCCATTCCCGTGTCATAATTGTGGGCTCGCAAACTACTGCTGGCTGCGCATGCACCGAGAGATAGCCAGTGCTTACATGCCCGCTCGAGTATCGTTGTGTTCTCTTCTTGTGGCACCATTAATAAGTATTGTGGCACCATCAATAACCAAAATGTTATCCAACTCCGTGGTGCAGCCACAAGGTGCATGTTCCAGAGACTATTGCCTTAGGCTAGTGGTCTGTCTTAACACAGCACCCACATTCTGAGCAGTTTAGCTCAAAGGGCCCAAATGCAAAATATATCTTTTTGTTCACTACTCTAAGTGCCATGACTTAATGGTACCCGATGTAAAACTTGCACATACTATAGTGTGTCATAAGCTGCATGCTTCTTTTATCAATTTATGTATATATCTCTCTTTTGACGTGAAGCTAGAGAGCTAGCCAAGAACACAATACATTTTGTGAACTTGTGACTACAGTGTCCTCAGTAGCAAACTGTAATACGGTGTTCATGCATTTTTTTTTTCCTTATGATCTAGTAGTGAGAGAAATAACATGTATGAAAAAAGACAGAAAGAAAGGCTCTTTAAAAGGGACACCTGTTGCATATATTACTATACAGTGCCATTTTCGAATAAAACTAGGATAAAAGTCGTCCAGCGTGTGGATCTCTCTCATAATGACCTCATTTACGCTACGCTACTTTACTCTAGCAGACAGGTTTTGCTAGGCCAGTCTCAGTCCATCAATCTGACACGGCTCTGATAGATGTAAAGTTGTCACCACACATCGAAAACCTGCACCAGATATCCTTCCAAATTATTTTGTAGCCTTCTAAGAACACTGTGTGCTACAACACAATAGTGTGGAAGTTGTGCTATCCTAGTTCTAAACTATAAGTCACAAATACATAGTGCTAAAAAATTTGTCTAATAAATGAAGAACTAGTCGTATGTAACAAAGGGCTACCTGTTGCTGTCCTTGGCAACAATCACATTTGTAAACTTCATCCTCAAGAATACATCATCTTTGAGAACAATTAAACCTTTTCCGAACAAATTTTTGCGCATTTGGCAATGCACACCACTTATTTAAATTTCCCGTTAAACGAAAGTGGCCAGGAATGCAGCCATACAACCTAAGTATGTTATCTTGGGACTTGGGGTAGCGTTTAGGCTGGTGATCTTTCCAGCCACAGGGAACTGTACATCTGGGAGTAAGAGCGATAGAAAAAGGGCTTATTCTACATATTTACAGTGGCTCCAAATATGGAAGCCCACTTCATGGGGTAGCACTTTGAATGTCTCAGATCACTACATGTCTGAGCACATAACAGAACACGTCAGGACACACCACTGCACCCATGGTGTCTGCTTATAAAACATTCGTCTTCCCTAGTTGACCCGACTAGGGAATCTGATGACCTTTGTGCGACCAATCAGAGGGATCGTATTGTCCACAGAACTCCGCCTCTAATGTTGCACCCTCGCCCTCGCATTTGCCGCAACTGCGTAGCCATCTGGGAAACCGAGATCGCTGCCGTTCCCACGGTAGTAATTCCACGAAGTTGGCCCCTCCCATCAATCAGTGGCATCTCCGCGACGGTCAGCTTGTCATGGTCGGTGTCGGGCACTGTCGCCAGGTAGGCGGCCGCTGATGAAGGGGGTGGCATTGGGAGAAACACTCAAAGGATGCGCACTGCCGATTTGGGGTGCTTGTTTGCCCGTCACCATCGCTGTCCGGCACTGTCGCCGTCTGGGCGACACTGATGAAAGGGCCTGCCTCGATGGAAACAGCCAAAGAATGCGCCCTGCCGATTCGGGATGCAACAGTTACCAAATATGGTTTGCTCAGTTGGCTGCTTGAAGTTGTGTAGTACCTGTATATTCCTTTAATAATTCTGAGTGACTGACAACAAATTCACTGTTTCTTAAATAGAAAAATAGTCACATTTTTATCACTGCTTTCCTAGAGCTTCAATTCGAAAAGCAGTAGGCACCAAGTGAAAAAAAAATGAAGTTGTCATAGCCTGTTCTAGCCAAGAATTTCTTCGGCATCGGTGTGTTAACTTGTCATTGCCACAACAGATGCCATTTTTTTACATTTGTGTACAAGCCAGCAAACAGAGATGACCTTAGTTTAAGTTCACCATACAGTGGTCCATAAAGCAGAGAAAGTAACTTACAGATGCAGACACCAATGATGATTCCAATCGCTGAATCAGACATGTAGCAGGAATAGCCGTGCTTGACGAACAGTGGTTTGTAACAATAAGTCGGGTGAGTGCTCCCAACAGGACAAATAGCGTCATCAGGGCAAGGCAGTGGTCCGCAATGTGTGCACTGCAAGGGATTAATCCGGAAACAAATAAGGGATGCATCATGGCAGCCTTAGCCTAACCTTTCTGACAAAACCTTCACATGCAGATATTAATGATAAGGACATAGCATAGACTTAATGCTCTCAAGATTGCACAATCCGCCTTTTTCACGGCCCGACGGCGCATGCGCCTTGCCCTGGCGGATTAGTCGCGAAACGTTTTGGAAGGGTCTCGCGCGCGGCCGTGCGGCCCCCACCTCGGGGAAACGTCCCCGGAAAAAAAAAAAAAAAGAAAGAAAAAAGCGCTCGGACGCGCTCTACTGACAACTCGTGCCGTGTACCGCGTTGGAACTCCACTGGTAGCTCGACGTCAGTGCAGTACTGAAAGTGTGCGTATAGCGTAAGACTGGCTTTGGTACTGCGACGGGCTTTCTTGTCGACGGCACCGATAAAATCACCGTGCCTAAACCATCGTTCGACCGAAACCCGCGCGATAGCCGTCGAACCGATAACGCGATAGCCGCAACGCCTTCGTTGGTATATGTAAATAATCGCGCTCAAAGTGAGTCAAAACATGCCTACGAAGTTGAAAGGTTGAAATGCGCAAGGCTTCAACCCTCTCAAGCCATGTGTGTGTGTAAACACTTTTTTATTTACAAAAGTCCTGAGGCTCGACTATTTCAAGTCGAGGCGGGCCGCTCCCACGATGGCACCGTTAGGCCCAGCCCTTCAGCGACATCGTGGGCCCTCTGGACAGCCCGTAGCTGATCTTGAAAAGATGAACTCTGTAGCATCTTCTTCCAATGGAGCCATTCTTCTTCAGGGTTGGTGAGAGTCGCAGGGCATCCCGCGAGCATGTGTCTGATCCCAATGATGCCATTACACGCATGACAATCTTTCTTGACCTCTCCTTCTGGATACAATTTATCAAGGTGGTACGGCGTCGGATAATTTCCTGTTTGTAATAGTCTCATTGAAACTGCCTGAGCCCTGTTCTGCTTTGAATGTGGCAATGGAAATTGTCTGCGTCCTAGATAGTAGTCTTTAGTAATCTCGTTATATGTTAATGATCTCTAAATTCCCCGGCCTGGTGGTGGACGGCTCGGTTGTGACTGTCACGGCTAGCAAGTCCTCGTGCCAAGTTATGAGTAACCTCATTGAGGTTAGCCCGGGTCTCGCCCACTTCTCCCATATGCGCAGGAAACCATTGGATTTCAGTTCTCATACTCATAGTGTTTTCAATAAGTTTAGCTGCAATCGCGGCCACGTGGCCTTTATCGAAACCCTTTATAGCAGCTTTGGAATCGTTGTAAATAAAAGTCCATTTATTGTTCCTGAGGGCTAGAGCAATTGCCACTTGCTCCGCCACCATGGAATCTTTGGTAAATACAGTGATGGCATCTTGCACCTTCCCTTGAGTGTTTGCTACTGCGGCAGTATAAAGCCGTGCACATGAAGTTTGAGCCAATGTTGATTTCAGCGAAGCTTAGGCCTGGCTCCGGCGAGTTCGTGCACCCGCTACCGGCGGACCTGTACTGAAAAGTAAGCAAGTTAGGACGAAGGAAACTGCTTTTATAGTTCAGTTCTGCGATGGCATCCGCGTTTTTGTGGGAGAACAACACGGCCTGTAAATGATCGCTTATGTGAGCACATTTTTCTCTAATAATGCTTTATGAAACACGCTAACTAAGTATGATGAAGTTAAAGAAAAGCGAGAATCAGTAATAAATTAACAGCCCGATATTTGTAACTGGATCACAGTTGCCGTTGAGTAGCTCAGGCGCTCATACTGACTCGTCTCACGGTGGAGTAACGCGGCTCATTGAGCAGATATGTGGGTTTTATTCGACGTTTTGACATTTTTTTTTTTCATATCAGCGATGCACCTTTTCCCAATTTTTGACGCTAACAACGATCTGTGGCTGTAGATGTCGATGTAAACAAGCGCACCGCTTTGCTAAATCCGACGCGGAAGGCTGCGTGCTCGAATACTTCTTGTTTATGCAAAATGTCTAAAGAATGTGCAAAAAGAATTGAAAGAAAAGCGAGGTGCAAGTGCAGGAGTCAGCGACAACAAACTCCAAAGCAGCCGCGCCGGCAGAGGGTACTCAGCGTACCTTTATAGGCCACACTATAAACAAAACAGCGCTATCACGCCTGCTCACCCTATATATATAGTTGGTGAGTGCTACATGGCTTCCAGGAACGGCATGCTGCCCCGCAGAATCCATTAATAATTATTCGCGATCCACGAAATGCACAACCGATGCGCACTCAACAAGGGCGCAGGTTCACAAATCAACCGGCGAAAGCCCCGGCACCCTACCAAAACGTTTACGGTGGCGTGCGGCAGAGGGCAGCACAGGAAAATGAAAAAGGCAGATTAGCTATATGATCAACAGCACTAAATATTGTTCAAATAAAGCGAAGGAAGGGTGCACTTTGTTAAGCCACACACAGGCATGCATAGATGCACGCACACACAAACACAAACATTCAATGGTAATGGCAACCGCATCAGTATAAGTAAGAAATGCATAGCTCATCAGTGTTGTAACTACTGAGAGGCATGGCCAGCAGTGATGCCTAGTGCAGTCTCCAACAACCACAGGTTGGCAGAATGAATGGATACTCACTCATGTTCAATACACAATCAGCAATATTTTTGCAGGCTACGTACTCACTCCCACTCGCACTCATCAGTACTCACTCCAGGTTCCTACTCGCGAGCACAGATACTCGTCAACACTTGTGCTCATAGTCGCTTCCATTCACACTCACTGGTGCCAACTCACACTCGTACTTGCATCGACCAACACTTGCCAACAGTCACTCATGTTCATACCCATGTCTATTCAAACTCACCGTCAATGACTTTCATTCATACTCTTGTTAACCGGCACTAACTCCTGTTCACACTCACATCCACTCAAACTCGCCAGCATTCACTCCTGTTAATAATATCGTCCACTCACACCCTTCGTCACTAATTAATGCTCTATCTCGCACTTGTGAAATGAGTGTGGAGCGAGTATGAGTCGGCGTACTCGTGAGTGATTATGCCAACCTATAGCAACAGCACTAAACACCTGGGTTTTTCCACCATTGTCACAATCATCAAAGCCGGCGTGAAATTGACGTTTATAGCACCATTAGAGATGACATCTTTGTGCACAAAACACTGTTTCGGGTAAAAAAATGTGCACTGAAAAGCACATTTTAGACAAAAAAATGTGAAAAAATATGCATCATAAATCGTCAAATTACAACTTATTTCATACTAAAATCTACATAATATAGTCTGTGGTAAGGAAACTGAATGTACTGATACATGAAGTGAAAGAGGACTGCTTGTGAAGGCAGACCATCACCAGCAGTCCCACAGCACGACTGGAAATATGAAGGAGCATAATACAGTGTACCAACATATTTCAGACAATTTGTTTGTGTCACAGTACTCTTAAGCAGAATACTGCCATTTTGTTTGACAGCCACAATTTTTGAAATGAAATGAAAATTAAATAAAATGTTTTAAGGTCTTTAACTTTATCAGTGTCGGGTTTTTTCAGAAGTGTTACACCCCCAGTGTCGCGTTTTTTTCTTGGTTATTATAAAACGAACACAACGATTTACTTTTGGTTATGTAGAATGGAAAAAATGCCACAGATAATGGCAAATGTACCCGTGGTATGGTCCTCACATGCCTACCTTCGTTTCCTATCTCCTACCTATTTCATTTTGACGCGCACGTGGAATAATACCAGTACCTCCAGTGACACTTAAATGATTAAAGTGCTCTTATAGTGATGCTCACAAACTCCTAATGTTGGATCGTTATAACCATACAGAGTGGTAACCAGGCCAATTTTATATACCTAGAATATACAATGCAGTAAAGTCAGATACCAAATCATTTATTGTTGTTACAAGCGGGCTGCACTGTGTTAGTGGAATTTTATTCAGCACATACGTGTGACACTTCTACAAGCCTGCAAGTCTGCATAGGCAGAGATGATGATTCATGAATTCTGTTATACTTGTACAGGAAGGCGCAAGATACCAGCTCCCTACTTTTTCATGGGAAACTTTTGTTTAAACTTGCTCTAGACAGACATTACATTCACAAACATGCTCAGTGGCTTTCCATACTCTGTAAACAGCAGTGCCAATGCTTTATGTCTGCACAGTGCAAAATAGCAATAAAGCCTTCACTTTTCTTAAAAGGCCTCTCATCCAGTTTTAGAGAACATCATGGCTGTTGCCTCTTGCTTCACATGCACTGCACAAATAGCAAGCAGCAACACAGTGAAACGTATAGCTAGCAAACTGCCACAGGAAACACACCATGAAGCAAGAAAAGAAGGGAAATAGAAAAAAATTGGGCCGAAACCATCGAAGGATGATAGGCAAGGTCAGGAGAGCTAGTATTTTGACAAATTCCCTCATCAAAACACAACTCCTGGCCGAGGCTTTTCTAGCTCGCTCAATGCTGTGTAATATCTTGGTGCACTGAACCTGCAGCTCTGTGCAGTTTCATTTTTTACAACCAAAACCTAGGGCGTGTAGAACTCCTAGAAGGCCAGCTATCAAACCTCAAGAGAAAAAGATCAAATGCACTTGTAATGAAATTTTTTATTTTTTTTTCAGAGAGTAGCTGAGCCAGACCCAAAGCTATGTTATTAAATAATGATACAGTAGAACCCCGCTGATACGTTTTTCACGGGACCGTTAAAGAAAACTTAAGAGCCGGGAAACGCAAGCGCCAGGAAGCAGGAAAAATTGAGAAATGGGAGTAGTGTTGAACTGCACACAATATTATTTTAATTCTTACGTGTGAAAGAAAGTCGCAGTTTCGCCCGACAGCCAAAGTATCGATTGCGATAGCAAATTAGTAGACAGCTATACAAAGTAAGAATAGTAGTTTTATCGTCCGTATAAACTTGTAAATGTTCGCTTACTAACTATATTAACAAGCATGATGTCAGCGCCCACAGGCAAACATGAACACATCACACTCGATGAGCGCGGACACGTGCTGTGAAACGCTAGCGTGAGAAATTTAAGCGCCATTGCAGAAGCGAGCAAAGTGACCTTCGTACTGTTGTCTAACGCAAACTGAGCGCCGAGAACACACGGCACGCACAAAGCTACGAGCCGCCGACGCACCTACACTGCGTAGACTCTGCCCCCAACGCAGATTACTTTGAAGATGAGGCCCGCACGCGCGCGCGCCGCCGCGCAGTACGCAGTTGATGCCAGAGCACAACGCTGCCCGCTATCCTTTCCCCCTCGCTCCCTCGCAAGTGCCTCGAGCGCAACGGAAGAAGGCGCGCTTCCTCCCTGCTTTTCTTTCCTTTGCGCGCGAGATTTAGACGCGGTCTTCGGGTCCCCTTGCACGCTTTCACTCGCACATACAGCATACGGCGCGCGGCGATGGCGTTATCGCCCTTGGACTTTATACGGAACATCTATGAGCCAAAACCAATTTTAGGGCCTCAACGCGTCATAGACACCATCTTTAGATAGCAAATACGGATCTCAAGGGCAATACTTTTGCTGGCGGAAACCGAAAATACATCATAAGTGTCGCCCCCGGCACTTTGGGCGGCCAATGCCATCGTCAAGCAACCAAGCCAAGCGACATGAAAAGTCAAAATGGCCGCTCGGGCCGGCGCGGGGTGGCAGTTTGCAACGTATGATGCGGGAACGGTCCCACAGTTGCGACGTAACAGCGGGGTTACCAATGCATTGGGTTCTATGGGAGCTGTGCCAGGATCGCCTGGGAACGTAACAGCGGGGTTCTACTGTATTCATAAAACCGGGCTTACATCTAAAAAACTTGATGTAATTACAAAATAACTGTGCTATCTGCTGCACTATAGAATTGATATCTTTTCTGAGTTTAGGGTGGGGGAATATATTTCTTCAACTCAGTGGTTTTCAAAAATGTAGTGCAAGCTTTCTTCACATCTGTTTACTGCATTCAAGCTGGTACTGAAGAGTACTAGAAATGTTCTTCTTTGTAGCTTGCTACTCAGCTGAAACATGTTTTCCTTATGTTTAATGATATTACCCAACACAATAGTATTATGATCGAAGACTACTGAACCCAGACTGTACAAGCTATGTTTAACCTACATGTACACGCCTGACAGGGCTGGTGGCTTGAGAGATAAAGGTACTGATGATGATATAAATGTGCTAGAATGCAGTGAAAGCTTTGCCATTCTAGCAAAATTATGCAGCAATGTAGAGTCACAATTTGGATAGCTCAAACACAGAAAATTTCAGGTTATTTATAAAGAATGAAACAATTTACATTACACTTGACTGGGTCTCCTTGCGACAGCTATTTACTAGCAATACTAAACATGCTAGCATGCAAAAATGACAAGCGTGAATGTTCTGGTCTCGAAAACGAAACACCGCTCACGTCACTTACCGAGCAGTAGAAGCCAGCAGGACAGACCGTGCATTCAGTAGAGCCTTTCAGCAAAGTGTAGCTACCTTGAGAGCAGGCACTGCACGTTCCAGATCCAAGCAAGGGCTTGTAGAAACCTGTGAAGTATTGTGCACATTTCAGTGGAGAAATTTGTGGCGATTGATTGGTGTGGGTTTACCATTCCTACGTAACACATGGCCAGTGAGAGACACTGTATGGAAAGCTCTGAACTGATTTTGACTGCCTGAGACATGCAACCAAAGCTCAGCACAAGAGCATTTTTGCATTCTGCTCCTACCTGAATGCCATTATTGTGGCCAGGAATCAAACCTGCAACCCTGCGCTCGGAAGCACAACACCATAGCCAATGCGCCATATGGTCTGTAATTTACGATGTTGTAAATGATCACTCTTGGTCCATTTGTAAGAATAACTTCGCGCAATGATGCACCCATGAGCAACTCTATGTTTTAGAGTTTTCTGCAGTCTGCATTCACTATGGTGCTAAGCACAGGATCAGAAATATAGAAATAAATCACCGGGACTGTAAAATAACTGGTACTGCTAGAGGATCAGGCTAACATAAATGAAAAAGCAGGGCAGTATAACCTAAACAATAAAAATTTATGCAAAACTCTTATTCAAAATCACAATAACTAAGGATTCGATGTGACTAAGAAAAGCAAAAGCTTGTCTGTAATGGCAGAAATCCTGCATTAGAAGGTCATGTGCTTACTCAGAAACTTTATTAAAACATTGTACATTTTAGTAACATAATTTTTCATGTTCCCAGAACACATACTTTGGCAACATTTCATGAAAAAGCAAAGTAAAATTTCAGCAGAAATTCCAGAGATGATCTTGTGATTGCAGGCAACTAATTGTCGCATTGTACAGTCATGAGAGCAACGCCTGGCCAACAACAGCTGCACACAGCTAACCTATGGATTAGAAACTGCACACACCTACAATAGCACACCAAGATTTACACGGAAAAATGAGGCCGACCAATTTTGAAGGCTACAAATAATGCCTGCCGCCTTCAGTTGATGCAAGCCATGTGAGCCACACCTCGTGCAGCATACTGATGTTACATAGCAACCGCTGCTTTGTCAGGTGCTAGAGTCAATGCAAAAAAAAAAAAAAAAAAAAGCAAGAGTTGGCCATTATTCGGTTCACAAAAGCTGATGCACGTTCCTGACAACTTGTTGCAAAGCATCCCATAGGCACAAACAGAAACAACTTGATATGAGCCTTGATAATTTTTCTGTGCTAACAGCACTGCAATACATTTTGCTAGGCAGATCCATGTCTCACTAGCTTGTCTTTTGAACAAATATGAATACATGATAAATAATTTTTTTTCTTTTGTATACTGTCTGCTGATGCATGTGTACTCCAAGGCTATATTTTATAGTAACTAATGCAATATTTCTTTATTAAATTTAGAATAGGCTGTCTTCAACAGGAGTAAAAAACAATGCCAAACAATAGTGTTACATTGTGCTGAGCTTTGTTAAAACCAATGATGAATGCAGTGGCAAAATTTTGTAGCTGCATACTTCACTTCTTCATAAATTTCTCAGAATAGCTGAAATGAAAACAAGGACATAAAGCTTGGCGACCGCTTGCTTGCTGGAACAATGCGTGCTGAACATAACATATGACAGAAGTCTATGTTTTCCACCTACTTGGACAGCTGGGATACCAGATATTCATTTCTGAAGGTGCATCGGTTGCGTAAAAGTAGAAACAACAAACATTTTTCAAAGGGACTAGTTTGAGATGACACAAACTAGCTATCACTAATCGCAGTCATATAGGAGATGTCATAGTGTACATTTGCAGTAAAGATTCACAGATGCACATGAGCAAATGTAAGTCATCATCTTTTGCGGAAGTAGGACTCTCCGGTGCTGGAGAAGTTGAGAGGCACAGCATTTTCCCTCCTCTTATCTATCCTTCGTTTCATTTAATGCTGGCTTTGTTTAAACTTTTTTACCTCAGTGATGGTTTATTGTGACGAGTGGTCATCACATTGCAATAAAGTTTTGAATTTCTCAGGCCCTTTAATAAAAGCCAACAGCAGCTGCTTGAGCTGCATCAAATTGCACATGCTCAATGGTACACCTGCAATTATTACAGCCTAGCTTGCTTAAAGAAACATCCTTTGTATTTCATTTGATGCCTGTATCTCCCCACAAAAAGCAAAGCTTTTCAAATGACCAAATTTTGCTGCCGCATCGCATGCTATCAGTGACATATCTGTATGTCAGTACAGAGTTTATTATTTTGCAAACAGCCAACGTGTAACATGATGATACCGGAGTAACTGATTATGTCATGTGGAATCATTATAAGTAGACATCATGGTACGTAAGGCGGTTCAATGAAAGAAGTATGAAATTATCTAGAGTTAACTTATTTGCTATCTGGTCCAGCCTAGCACAACTAGTATATATGAAAAGACTGATTAACGATCCATTTTTTAAATGTTTAGTACAAGTTTTGCTAAAGAGAGGTCATATGGCGAATGTAAATGGGGTAGCATTTATCCAAACTTGCATTGTTGAATTAATCAAATATTGAATAAGTTGCCTTACGAGCGCAATATTTGAGGTCATTCAAATGCCACAACAATAGCGTAAGTGAACAATGTCAAGCTTGTAATGCTGAGGATGCAGCTCCTCACAGCTCTTTCCATGCTCAACTGCATGTTCTAGCGCTTTGCAAACTCAAAGCTGAAACATGGGATGGCAAGCCTAGATAAGGGGACATTCATGTATGACAAATGGTATGTTCACAGTGGTAGTAAGTGCCAAGTGCAAGGTGAGGCAGTGCAAAAGACAAGTGAGGCAATGCAAAAGTGCCGGGTGTAAAAAATGTCCTCAGCTGACAGAGCAAGCAACCAGCAACAAGCGTTTCTGTAATAACAGTGTTGATAGCTGCAGCAAGCACACTGTGTGGCTGTGCACCTTTCATAGACTGCTTGCTCACCTTGACAGCGATGACCATTTGCTGTAGTAACTTTTAAAAAGTGGGAAATTTTTAAACTTTTATTTTAGGAAGCTCACAAGTGAGACACAAGCTAATGCTATGTAGTGTGAATGCCAAAAAAAGGGTAGTTGGTCACAATGCGTTGTACCAATTGCTTCTGTATTGACAAAGTGATGGGGGCCACAAGAAGGAAGAATTCAAATGTGATCTATATTGATTTTCCATAGCGCTCATAACTGTCACCAGCCAGAAAATGTATGACAAATCAGAACATTCTAGTATGCGGAGGGAAGTATAAATCAATATTATTACTTAATGGTTTCCTTGAACAGCTACCAGAAACAGTTAAAAGGGAGCTATGTTCATTCACTGCGTCCACTTTGTAAAACAATGCAAGGTATGGGAGCATATTGCTGAACACAGAAAATCGCACAGGTGATGGCATGCCTTCAAAAATGAGGGCCAATATATCATTTTGTTCCCATTTGCCACTTTGTTTGCACAGTTTGCAAGAGTGGAAAAGAACACAATATCCAAAATATAATTAGCAAGCAAAAACAGATTTCTTCTTAATGTAGAAAGTTGTAGAAACGGAGTAGGCGCAACAGGGGTGCTAAAATGCAGGTCCCCCCCCCCCCCCCCCCAACCCTTTTCTTTACCTTCTACAGGTTTCGCTCGGTTTGCTGCTCGTGCCAGTGGGACCAACAGTGAACTCTTCAACGCTGGAATTGCTGCTGCCTATCTTCGGATCGACAACTGTTGACCAGAATTCTAAAGCTCTGCTTGACATCAGCTTTGTGGTGCCATCAGGAGCCACGCTGTCAACACCAGAAACGGAAAGCGCACCATTGTTGACATCATACGGCCACACCATAAATACAAGATGCAGCAGATCACCAGCCAGTGGGCGTGGCAGCGGTGCTACGATGCAGGCCAACCCTTTTCTTTACCTTCTACAGGCGAGAAAGTGCTATGAAAAAGCTCACCGCAGTAACAATGTCGGTCTGCTCCTGCTGCCGTGCCCACGGCCCTTGATCGAAGTTGCGTCTTCGATGCATGCTCTTTTTCGGACTCTTTTACTACTGAGAGGTGACGTTGAAACAAATCCAGGCCTAGATGATGTGTCAATTGCAGAACAGCTAAAAGCCATTGCAAAAGATATCCAGGACATAAAGAAAGGTAGAACAGAAACTAACCAAAAGCTTGATGCAGTCAACAAAAAGTTGGAAAGGATCGGCATACTTGAGAAACAAGTCACTGAGAGTAATGAAAAAATAGTTAAAATCGAACAGAACATGTCTTTTTTTGCAAGAAAAGTAGACGAACTCGAAAAAAGAAGTTGTAGGTTGAACCTCATCATCTATGGATTGGATGAACAAGAGAGTGAATCCACTCAAAGTCTTCGTGAAAGATAAATTACAAATTGAAATAGCAGGTATTGAAAAGATTCATTGTCTTGGACGAATACGAAATGCCCAAGTAACAGCCAATAGGCCAGTAATTTTGAAACTTTTGGACTATCGAGATAAGGTCAAGATCTTCAAATGCTGCTCAAAATTAAAGAATTCAGGATATTAGTGAAGACTTCTCAAGTACTCTCAAGGAGATTAGAAAGAAACTGTGGGACAAAACAAAAGCAAACCGTGACAGAAAGAAGAAGGTCTTTTTAACATACGATAAAGTATCAATGGCCAGCTTCTTAAATGGGATGAGGAATTTGACAGCATGGTCGAAATAGAAAAAAATGATAAAAAAGAAGTGGAAGAACATGAAAATGCGAGCAATCTGGCTAAAAGAACATGCAGATGCCGATAACCCTGTTGAATATTAATGCGCACAGCATTCTAAATAAAATCAACCACTTGGAAGCTATCTTTCTTGCCCTGAATCCGGATATTGTTGTGATCACTGAGACTTGGCTGCATTCAGGCGTTCAAGATCACGAAATCGTTCCCCTGGGCTGTGTAATCATCTGCAAAGACACGGAATCTAGAGGCGAGGGAGTGGCTTTGATCTTGAAGAATGATTTCTCCTTTTCAAAAATGCCTGATATTCCAGGTGTAGAAGCCATTTGGTGCAAAGTTCACCTAAAAGTAATTCTGTTAACGTTGGTGCGGTCTACAGGCTGCCAAATGCTGAAATTGTGTATCTAGATCTTTTTGATTACATGTATAGATACGTCCACGGGTCTATGATAATATTAGCTCGTAACTTCAACTGCCCAGTTGTTGATTGGAATACTTTTAAGTTCAGTCGATGCAACAAGCAATGCTATGTATCATATCCTGTTTACTTTGGAACTTGTACAAATTGTTAGTGAGCCTACTCGTGTGCAAAGAACATCTAATTCTTTACTAGATTTGGTCTTTGTTAGTAACCACTTTAGAACAGATGACTGTAAAGTGGAAGTATCACAGGGAATTTCTGTCCATGAAATGGTACTATGTATGCTATACTGTATGCTATACTCACGTGGAGAAATAATCCACATGAAACGAAAAATTAAAAGATTAAGGAAAAGAAATAGGCAGCGTACATACTTAGAACTAAAGGTGAACATAAGTTTGCTAACAAAACAGTTAAAGAAGAAAGTACTCGAGGCCAGAAAACGATTTAGTGGCACTTCGCTCAACAACTTCATTAAAGATTCACCGCACAAGTTCTGGAGATAAAGCAACAGAAAGAATGTTACTGCAAGTTCGCCTACACACAAAAACAGCAAGCTGACTCCCATTTAACAGTTACTTCCAGTCAATTTTCACTGCCGGCAACAATGTTCTAGGGACAATACCATGTAATAGTACTGAGTCAACACAACTTTTAGGCGCTCCGGCCATAAATGTACCTGGGATTCTTTCTCTGTTGTTGAACTTTGATGACAAAAAGAGTTGTGGTCCTGATGGAATTCCAAACTGTTCTCTTAGGCATTATGCTGAGTGAATCAGTGAATACCTCTACCTTATATTTTTTATGTCACTTCAGGACAGCTGTCTGCCAGCTGAATGGAAGGTAGCAAAAATAGTCCCCCATTCACAAATCAGGTGACATAATGTCCCCATCTAATTACCAACCTATATCTCTAACTTGTACCTGTTGCAAAACTCTTGAGCGTAAGTTATTAAAATTTCTCAAACAACATACTGAAACTAACAACATCACAACCAGCATGGCTTCAGAGCAGGAATTGTCCACTGTTACTCAGCTTGCAGAAATTTTTCATGACCTCGCGCAGGGAATCACCGATCAAAGTCCCCAAACTGCTTTAATTTTCCTTGATTACTCGAAGGCGTTTGACCGTGTGTTACATGCTAAAGTGAACTTCAAACTAAATCAAATACTTGCCGATGGTTCAGTTACGAGATGGATAGCCAGCTACTTATCGGAACGCCGACAATACATCCAATATAAAACCATGCCTCCGATATCGTGCCAGTCTTTTCTGGAGTGCCACAGGGACTCTGTGCTAGCACCATTTTTATTTATTTTATACATAAATGACATTACACATTAGATCTCTATATCAAAAAAATAAATACTCAGGAAGACCAAGTACGACTAAATACAGCTTTAAGCAACATAATACAATGGTGTAATACCTGGCAAATGGTGATCAATCTAGAAAAAATTATAGCGATGTCAGTCACAAATAAGAAATCAAAACTTAGTTTCCTCTATGGCTTTGGCAATGGCATTCTTACAACAGTAACCGAAAAGAAATACCTTGGTGTCATATTTCTGATGATCTATGCTCAAAAACCCAAGTGCAAAACATAACCAAAAAAGCAATGAACAGTTTATGTTTTCTTAAGCGCGCCTTGCATTTTGCAACTTCAGATACCAAGTTACTCGCATATAAGGTCCTTATCCGTCCAATCTTAGAATACGCAAACATCGTCTGGTTTCCGTATATGCAAAGATATACACATGCTCAAATCTGTGCAACGAAAAGCGGTTCGCTTTATCTACAGCAGATACCGACTCACTGACTCCCCCATGAAGCTACTTTCCCGTGCAGGCCTACACACATTATCAAGTCGCGTAACACATCATAGAGTCAAGTTCTTATATCAATTAATACATAATGAATTCAATATGGATCCTGCTACTTACATTAGTTTTAAACATTCTAGGGAGCGCGTCACAAGCATGAATTTACCATAAATGGGTACTCTTGTGTTAACAACATATATTACTTATCTTTCTTCCCCTGAGCCACTTGGGACTGGAATGCCCTAGATAAATTCACAACTTCGCAGGATACCTTAAAAAGTTCATTGAGCTCACGGCTGCATCAGTCATGTCAACAAGCCAGATTTGATGACCATCTTCAGTATGTTATTGATTTATGTCGTTACTTGCTCTATGTATACTCTTTGTATGAGTGTACGAATGAATGCTTTGCGATGTGTATGAACGCTAGCTTTGATGACCAAAATTGACGGCTCTCTTCGGTCTCTCATGTTTGGCCTTCGATGTGTCAGCTTATGAATGCTTTTATTTCTTGTCTTTTTACACCTTATTGCTATTTTATTGTACTATTGATTTTAATTTGCTTTTATTATTTTTTTCACATAAATCCACTCCTGTAACAGTCCCAAGTGGGACTAACAGTATATTCAAATAAAACAATAAAAAAGAAATCTGAAACCTATAGCGGACATCGCCATTAAACATACAACCCTTTGTTAGTATCACACATCTAGTGTGCATGTGTGCCAGAATGTGACATCCTAATGAGGGGCAGGGAATCAGAGGCACAACTTCGTTCTGGGCAGCAAGATGCCACAACTAATCAGCCACTGAGGCAAGTACAGTTGTGTCTCATTATTATGATCAACTTGACTTGTGGCAATCTTTTGCAAGTACCAAACCTTTCCAATGTATTTGTACTGCTGGACAATGACGAGGGAGGAAAAGCACAAAGCACATAGAAGCCCAGGTATTTTTGTCTCGCTAATCACCGGTATGCCCAGGACCTCCTCTTCATAAAGGAAGCCAACAGGCTTACTCACAATGAAAGTGAAACGCCCATGGTGTGCCGGTGGCGGCAAGACATGCTGCGGCAGTCACACGATAGCTTCAGTACGTGTTTTTTGAAGCAAAAGTGCTTTCTGAGACAAAGACTGTCACTCTTATGTCTTCCAGTTCTTCTACTGGCATCCTTTACACAAAAGTCTATGGAGACAGCAGTTTTTCCTCTTGTTGCTAACTTGGTCAACAAGCTGTTTATCTTCCTATGCTGCACTCTCCCTCTGTATGATTCACTTTCTTTGAGTGAAAGCTACATACTGTCACAGCCCAAATGGCGCATGGGATGCTTCAAACTGCATGGCGATTTCTTTCACACACAGCAGCGACCAGAATAATGCACTTCATGAGTCAGGTTTTCTCAAACTTCCAATTCCAGTTCACAGTGCAATGCATAGGAACAAATTCTACAGTGATTTCTTTTCCCAATAAATGTTCTTAGTTTTCCATCAAGATTCATTATTATGGACGACGCACTTTATAGACAATATTGATCAGGAACTAAAATGTTGATATTAAACAGGAACGACTGTATCCCTTTAACCCATCAGCGCATCATATGTTACACAAAGACGTACATCAAACTTATACAGAATCAAAAAAGAAAATCCAACATTTTTACTTTGAATCTGTGTCATGTCTACCAATAAAAGATATAGCAGCTCTAGCTTAATTCGTAAATAATTTTTGAGTAACTTTTTTTTTTTTTTTTTTGCTGTTGTTGAAATGTGTATGGCAACACAACTTGCTAAAGGTTTGTGAACAAAAAAGATATTTACAGTCTGTAAACAAACAGGATATTCTTACACCCCAAGTGAGTGCATATAAAATTCCACAAAAATTATTTTTGCTTTTTACCAGCCTACTTTGATCTTTTCAATGAGAGATACATTCTTGTTGTTCTGTGAGGCAAACATTAATTGGTGTTTCATATATGCAACAGCCTGCATGGACTGTTTTTTCAAGGAAAGCAGAGATTTGTTAATCATGTTGGGGGAAGTGGGGGGCAATTTTTTTTTTTACTGGCGTGCACTGCTTCTTAGAACTATAATTGCAATGAATATGGCAGAAAACGAAAATTCCAGCAATGTTTATGATAAACAAAGCACGGGGCCTGCCATGTTCCAAGAGCTAAGGAGAGAAGCATTAAGAAAAAAAAAAAAAAAACTCTTGAAAGACAAGGAAGAAAGCATTCTTTTTCTATTTGCATGAAGCTCCAAAAGACTATGCAAAGCAAAAATACACATATGAAGCACACTTAGATCTTACATCCAGCTATCATATGGTCTATCAAATATAATGTTATCAAAATTTTAAAAACCTAGTTCTAGCTGGAGCTATAATTAATGTCACCTATTTTTTACACCAAAGTTTTCAGTGACTGATATTTTTGTTTGTTCTATGCAACTCGTATGTCTTTCTGTGTGGCCCTAAAATAAACCCATAACTGTCACAATGTATTAAATATGATACAGAGTTTCCATTTATCAAATCACAAGCATGTATTTGTTTAGAATATTGACATTTGTTTGGGCATTTCTGGCCTAAACAATGGCTTGTTTCATTTCCTTAAAAGAAAAGAAAAATGTATGCAGCAATGGGTTAAGGCTGATAATAGCATGTGATAGAACATACCTAGGCAATCGTGTCATCAAAAGAAATCTCTGAAATGCAAGGTGTACTGAGTGCTCAGCTTTTTAATTGAATTGATGGCAGTATGCAAAAGGCAAATGTACAATTTCGTAAGGCTATAGTTGGATTAAATACGTCTTTGATTCAGTCATCTAGGTGGAATGCCAGCTGCGACGGGCTGCATAAATGATGGGCTATTCAAGTGCTGCGTCGTTCCTTACCTGCTTCGCAAGGTGTGCAGTTCTGTGTGCTTCGTTGAGCTGTGAATGTGCCCGGTGGGCAAGGCTCGCAAGCTGGACAACCCGGGTCCCTAGAATTGTTGCGTATTTAGATACGTACTGTATAATAACACAGACAAATCCATCACTTACTTGCAGAACGTTCCGGTGTTGCATGGCACACACAGTCTATTAGAGGCATCGTCGGCTGCTGGTTTCGGACAGTGGCCTCGGGTGGGGCAACAGTTGCACGCTGCAGGCGAAAACAGGAAATCGTTACCCTCAAATGCCCGGCACTATTTCGTGCCAAAAATAGGCGCTTCTCCAACATGGCTTGTTTTTCACCTGAGCTTGCGTGCGTCCCTGGAACACATGCTTCGCATTCTCTCGTGCAGTTCTTCACAGTCGTGCTGCTAACGTGACTAGTAAAAGCTGAAAATGTGCAAAACAAACACAGTAAGCCGGCAAAGCTAAAGGGCAACGCGCGATTGTCGAAGAACGAACAACGCGGGCGATCGGCACGGGATGTGCAGGTAATCGTGCACTTTTTTTTTGTTTTGTTTTTGTTTTTTTGTAATTGTGCCTCCTTGCCTTGAACCATAGCCTCCTATATACTTTCGAGGCTATGCTTGAACTTACCGAACAGAATAAAAATTTTGGCAGAGCCAAGCGACAAATGATGCACGGACGGCGCAATCTTGAAATGTGTCGTCACCTTCATACTACATTCACGATACTCCGCGATCAAACAGTTGAAGCACAACCAGTAAACACGTGAACAATCTTGGCACGGGATAAGTTCACACGGCGCACTGCCTCCTTCATCCTAATTTGACGCGCAGAAACGAAACAACGGGACAAATTTCATCTTCTCCTCTTACTGCTGCTGGCTCACAACAAACACGCCGGCAGCTTTTGTTGCGACGGGGACAAACCTTTGTTGCGCCTGGATTACACTATGCGGCCGAACGCAAACACAGTCAGCCAGACGAAAGCAGCCTCCGCCTACGCACAGCTGAGCAAGTGAGCCGAGTGCGCAGGCGACTCTGAGCCGAGTCAACCACTTGTATGAAACCTGACGCGGCGCGACGATCGCACGCGGAGTACGCGAAGCGCGCCCGCTTAAAATACTGTATTTCAAACGCTTTTGTGATCATTTTGGTTTTTCACAATACTTTTACAATGCAGTATTTAGTACTGTAACATACATACTTTTACAAGATATTTCAACTTGTGTGAAGCGAACCTTTAATGAAGCCATGAATTAATTGCTAATAGAACTAAATGCGATCTCATGGAATGTTAATTTTATGCACCGCACAGATCCCAACTTTTATCTCATGTAATGTTTACTTTTATGCACTACACCGTTCGCAAGCGATGCCGAAATGTAACCACGAGGGCCTGAATCCGTGGCGCACCGATTGGAGGGGGGGGGGGGGGGGGGTAGGGGGGGAGCTGAAAATGTGCAAAACAGCACATTTAGCCGGAAAAGCTTGGCGCTGAGCCGTGCTCCCTCAAGGGCTGCAGAAGATAGCGCCAACCTTTCCTTTCCCAAAGGAACCACTTAGTAGGCAAAGCTAAGGGGCAACGCGCGATTATCGAAGAGCGAACAACATTGTCCGATTCAGCAACACTGGAGCACCAAATGATTTCAGGATTTCATAGCCGACAAAGCGTCGGAGTAGAGTTGAAGATTAATATACAGAAGACAAAGGTATATTGTTCAAGATATAGTCTGAGTGGCGCACCGACGGAGGGGGATTCGGGGGTTGTACCCCCCCCCCCCCCCCCTGAGGCCGACTTAACCGCCCCTTTTGTGTAACCCTTTTCTTTCCTTACGCATTTGAGTACTGCAACTAAGATGTAAGACGCGCAATCGTCTGCACACTCGCAAAAAACACATTTTTTTTTTGCAATTTTCCGTGAAGAAATCGAAATTAGTGCTGTTTAGATGGTATTGGCAAACTGTCACCCCCCCCCCCCCCCCCCCCCTCGCAGAGATCCTGGGTGCGCTACTGAGTCTGGCAAGAGATCGAACGAGGATTCGTGATTGGCAGTCTGCAGCCTCTAGAATATGTGCAAGTGTACGTTTATCTAGGCCAGTTAAATTTAGTCAGGGGACCCCGATCTAGAGAAGGAAATCTAAAAAAAAAAAAGAAAAAAAAAATTAAGAAGGAGTTGTAGCGCATACGGCAGACGTATATGTACCTGCAATCATTGCATTCTACTGCTACTATAACGTATACATGGGGCAGGAACTCAGTTTATCTCAGTTTATCTGCACAACAGTGAGATGAGGTTTATTGACGAGCGTAGGTAGGTTGCGTTTGGTATAAACAAGGTTTTTGTATATTTTCTTTATTCGCGCACGCGCAGTGGTGTATGCCTGGGTTGTACTTATATGTGGTATTTGTGGAATAAACTTTAGTTGCAAGTCTGCGCCCGTCCTTGTTCCGTGCTGTCTCTGTGGTCCGGTTTTTTTTTTTTTTTTCTTCTTTTCTTTTTCCCGCAGATAAACAATGTTGGCTAATTGGTAGCATGATATGCACCGCCCGCTCAAATACTTCGCCGTTGTGGATCTGTGGACATAGTATAGAAATCATTATCGTAATCAGCACTTGGTGGCCTTCTGAAATAGCTATATAGCTGGCGTTGGCGTGTGAGAGGTATACGTGCGTTTGTGGCTTAATGATTAGAGCAACGGGCTGCTGCGCTGCCCGGCCGAGGCTCGAATCCTGACGCCAAATTATACGTTTTACTTTTTAAAGTGAGGTTGAATCTACTCGGCGAGAACCTGACCAGCTACCGCCCGACCGACCCAGACCAAACCATGGGATGGTAGGCGAAGAAGGCTTTACTATACTATATTGGCTGTATCGCGCGAAGGGCGAGCCTACTTCGCTTCGTCGTTTTTGCAGCCAAACGCACTCCGCGTCTCAGGAGGCCCTCCGCGCGCGAGCTGTGGATTCGCCGTTGACAGCAGGACAGCACGACGTCGGCGGCGGCGCTGACTGCATCAACGCGCCGCGAGCATCCGTATAATTGGTATCGCAATAAAAACAAGAGCTTAATTGCGATGAACAATGAGTGCGCGCACCATGGGGTGGTGGCCACGGCTTTGAGTCAATGATTTATCGAGCAGAGACACGTTGGATGACAACTGGCAGTACCTATGCAGTAATACAAGGAGGACATAAAGGCTGTCGAAATTTTTCATTAGTTTGTTAGCTCCCTATTCAACTTCCAATAAGGTTTCGTGTGAGAGTAGCTTTTTGAACCATGAGTAGTGAAACCGCAAGCTTATCTGTTACGTTTCCCAGATCATACGTTATTTCTCCGTGGTACCCTAAATAGCATATCAACGAGGTTCTACTTTATTTCTTTTTCTGTTTTAATAGGGCACATTGACCTTGTGGGGCAGGCGAGGAAAGCGGGTGCCTGCGTCGGCGGCTGCGCTGCGAGCATGCACCATGTATAGTATTCAATTAGCGCGTGTCGAGATCACGTAACGAAACGACATGTATGCAATAAGATGGCATGGTGGTAGCAAGAACTCGACTTGTGGCAAGAATTCGGCGGCGCGTAGTCCCGTCATAGGCGCCACTTGCAGATGGCCAGCCGGTTCCTTATTCTTGGAGATAAACATCTGGCGTCGTCGGATGCGCTGCGGAGCGAGACGTCCGTCTTCGCGCAATTGCGAACGACGCTAGTCGTGGTCGTCGCGGTATTCGCATCCGGCGATACTATAGAATAATGGGTGGTATCTGTGTACTGGGTTCATTCAGAAGGGGTAGATTGGGCTGCATGGCCGGCATTGACCCTCACCGATAACGCTCAGCATTTGTGCCAGCTGTTTGCGCCGATAACAATATCGGTGAGTGCCCGTGATCTGAATCGGTGCCATCGTGCGTGGATAACATGAGTCACGTCCTTTCTAAATGGTATGCGGCTCTACAAGGCATGGTGTGGCGTTTGCGTTGTCTGCGATGGCGAGCAGAAGATAGCATTGGAGACAAAAGATGCTTCCTCTTTTTCTTCGCTGCTGATCATGCCGGCTGAAGTCAAGTGGTAATGCCGACAAGCGCTGTTCGACCAATGCAATTCAGTCAGGCAGTTCCAGGTTGCGGAGCTGTGCTGGATTTTTTTTTTTTTTTTTTTTTGATAACACCATGGGGGTTTCCGCTCGCCACTGTTCATGTCTTCACCGTTAGCGTCAGAATGTTTAGGCGCTAAAAATTGCTGTTTTAGGCATCTATAACAGGCACTAAAGCTGCCATTTTAGGCAATATAGGCAGAAATTACTCTACTTTAGGTATGTGTAAGCTCAATAAGAACTTCAGCTGGGCATTTGAGGATAAATTATGATTTTCTAAGGAACACAGCCTACTAAACCCCTGTTTTGTGAAATTCGTTTTACTTTCTCAATAAAACGGAATGAGGCAGGTCACGTAGGTTACAAGATTTATCTGAAATCTAGGGTAACTAGACACCACGAAAAAAGCTGTGAGAACAGTGACAACAAGCACAATCCCAAGATTGTCGGGTTTCATGAGCCATTTTTCACTGATTATTAGTTTGTATGAAAAAGAGGGACGCTCAACATCTACTGAAGTTAGCGGCACATACTTGTTTTCGGCATGTTCGATGATCCAATGCGCTCTGGAAATGTGGAATATTCACCGATCAGAACTTGTGATAATACTTTTAGTGCCGACAACCCAGGATTTTTGTCCATGACAGATTGAAGTCTCTATCTAACTATATATCAGCAACAGGTCCGTTGTGGATGGTGGCCAACCTTGCTTGAACGTCCAAAGTGAGCCCATATTCCGCACTAGAGTTGCACGCGAGCATTCAAGCTTCTAGATGATGTCGGCAAAAAACGTGACGTCAGCGCACAAGTACACAAAGTCGCCTTCTAGTGTATCGTCGCGTATCATCATCATCAGCATCATCATCATCATCAGCATCAACCTATATCTATGCCGACTGCAGGACGAAGGTCTCTCCCTGTGATCTCCAATTAACCCTGTCCAGTGTCTTGCGCTAGCTGATTCCAACTTGCGCCTGCAAATTTCCTAACTTCATCACCCCACCTAGTTTTCTGCCGTCCTCAACTGCGCTTCCCGTCTCTTCGTATCCATTCTGTAACTCTAATGGTCTACCGGTTCTCAGTGGCGTACCAACTATTTCTCGAGTGGGGGGGGGGGGGGGGGCAAACCGCAAACCACCTGCTCCTCTCTCTCTCTCTCTCTCTCTCTATATATATATATATATATATATATATATATAAAGTATATCATAAGAAGCCAACAAACAATAGTACCAAGGACTACGTAGGGGAAATTACTTGTACTTATTAATTGAATTAAAGAAATGATAAATTAATGAAAATGAAAATGGATGAAAAAAACAACTGTCTGCAGGTGGGGAACGAACCCACGTCTTCGCATTACGCGTGCGATGCTCTCACCATTGAGCTACCGCGGAACCGTTTTCCCATCCACTTTCTGGGGTATTTATGTTTTTACAACTAGAACTAACCCTTGGAGTGTTAGCCAGCGCCACCACTCACAAACCATAGGGCGGATGTGGAACATCCTTTCTGCCGCAGGCGTCACGAGCACGTGATCTTATATATATATATATATATATATATATATATATATATATATATATATATATATTATAATTGCGAATTACAATTATATTATGTGATAGAGCCCGGAAAAGGCGTCTGGTAATTATTTTTGTATGGCCTATTTATCAATCACACATGGTGAACCGTCAGGGCCCGAGAAATTATTTTAATTTGCATTTATTTCTTGGAACTATACTAAATTTCAAGATTATCCATGTACTAAGGCAATGAGTTCCTCACAGAGGTCCCTGATCCCGCACTGTAGCAGCAGTACGGCGCGCAATAATAAAAAAGTACATTTGCTACAAACAATTTTAATAATTAGACAAAGAATTCTACTTGGTGTTGAAGTGTACAGCACGAATGTATCGCTAGTTAACGTAATAGTATTGTTGAGGTCATACGCATCAAAATACAATACACATAAATTACTTGCAATATTCACAAGAAAGAAAGACAGCAAATGTGTGCGACCTTGGAGAATTACTACCCCATTTCCAGCGAAGCTGTTTGTTTCGAGCAGTTGCAATAAAAGTTTAAATTTCCTGTAATTATATCGCATGCTTGAAAACGTTGCCCGTGTATGACTGTTCGGTTTGAAACCATGCCCACGTGTAATGTTTTGGAGCTCTTCGTGTTGGGATACATTTTTAAAAAGCCAGTAATTCAACACACATGTTACTTCGCCGGAACATTTACCATAGTGTACCAGGGTAGCGGTCTCAATTCTGCCCCGCTCGTTAGACACGCTCATAACGCTTTAGAGCACTTGCATAAGTAATTTATTGATTACCTATCTATTTTAAGCTTTACCTACACATCACCCATTACTTGGTCCTTACAGTTACCAAACATATAGAAGCTGCCTTTAGTTCAGTGAGAACACCAGGCGAGCCTAATATATCACGCAAGAAAAAGAAGAAAGTTCAAGAATTATTCGTAACGCTTCTAAATAAGCCACTAACGTTAGAAATTCGCGGCACATTGCATTTAAAATGCTACTTATTCCTTCAAAGTATAAAATTTCTGAAACGCAGATTTGTCTTGGGACATTGGGAAACCTAGGTAAATATTTGCCGTGATTCAACGCGGTTAAACCAAGTTAAACCACATTGCTCAGCGCGGTCAGCAACTACCGCATCTGCAATTATTCCACAATACAACACGCAGACGCTGCTCGGCGCGGCAGCAGCAGCGAGCGAATTGACCTTCATGCTGCGTCTCGCTTCAACGCGAACTAAGGGTCAAAAGCAAAGCGCGTAAGAAGCTACCAGCACTCGGCGCACTTTGTCCACATCGCAGATCGCTTTCGAGATATGAGCGCCCACGCGGCGTACGCAGCAGCCGCCGGTAGTGGTAGTCCCAGTTTGACCTTTGCTGAGCTTGAAGGTCAGATTTGAAAACCAGGCGTTTTCTGGGTTAGTACCTGGAGTAGTAGAGCTATCGCTCCAATAACAGTAGTGTGATATTTTCAAATGCTTGCTTGCGATGTTTCAAAACTGTGTTTGATCAACACGCATTTACCATCATACATAAACTTGGCGTGTTGTTCCCATTAAGTTACTTGAAAAGGCGCATTTAACCTACTCATTTGAAACATCCCTTACACATTACCCATACCATGCCCCTAGCTTTCCCCAGATATAAACAAGATGCCTTGTTTCGCTCACCGAAGACACCAGAGAAACAAATTACGAATCTCATATGATGCACAAGAAGCACATGGAAAACAAGGGTTTAGTAATTATCTGCAGTAATTTCATTTAAAGCAGGAACGTGAATGTTTAGCAACGCATCTCACTCAAAATTCTACATATTCTGACAAAATTTCAAGTTCTTATAACGTGCAGTTGTTTTATGAGTCCGGAACACATTTACATTTGTGGCATTATGGCACCCTGGAATGCTTGGATGAGTAACTTTCTACAAACTCTGTAATGAACCTACACAGAATAAACATTTATCGCTCTTCACTCAGAACATTGCTTCATACTTCGAAGAAATATAAGCAACGTTCCTCGCATAGTTTCCGAGGATACCGGAAAAAAACACCTAAATGCCGTGTATAACGCATAAAAATGGCGAGATGGTTTAAGAAAACGAGCACTCGCCAACCGAAAAACAAAAAAATAAACGAGAATGTTTTTGGCGTTTTTGCACCCAATACGGGTGCCTTGTTCACAATGAACGAGGTGCTATGACGGTCTTTATTATATACATGCCGAATGACGTAATGCGTTTGCGTATAGCTCAGGGGGAGTACCCGTGTCCGGTCAATTGTGTGTGCCGTAGATTCTATGCAAAATGATTCAAGGAACAAGCGGGATGACAATTTATTCTCCTTTTCGATGACGAAAGTCGATTTCCAATCAATACCGTGTCCTGTTTTTTTGTGATGCTCTGGCAGTGCGTTTGACAGTATGTCACTTGGTTACATCATTGCGGCGCTGTTGTAGCCTTCCTTTTAAGTTCCCAGTTTCGCCTATATATTTTGCATTCCAGTTTTATGCTCCACTGCTGTCGCACGAAAACTTGAGCTGAAGACTTCTTCGACAATGGCTATCCCGACCAGCTTATAACGACGGCAAAAAGGCGTGCTGCTAACCCTCCTGACAGAGCAAGGACAACAAGTAAACGGGCTTCACTTCCTTTGGCACGAGGGGTGAGCGAGTCATTTCAAGTATTTTCAAAGGTTACGAAGTGCGAATCTGCCAGCAAATAACGCAGCAACTCGTGAGAGTCAAAGACCATCTCAAAAAAAGAAATTACCCTGACATCGTTCTACAAAAATTTGCGCCAAGACTGCCAGGCGTGCTATAAGGCGGAACTGGGAACTTAAAAACAAGCCTACAGGCAGCACCGCAATGGTGTAGCCAAAGGGTACACGGTGTCAAGCGCACTGGCGGAGCATCACGAAAAAACACAGTATTGATTGGCAATCGGCTTCCGTCACCGAAAAGAAATAAAATTTTGCTTCAGCTGTGTTTTGTTGGAAAGTGTTGACTTTCAAAAGGGGGGGGGGGCAAATGGCATGCTTTGCCCCCCCCCCCCCACACACACACACTTTTGACAGTTGGGGGGCTAGTGCCCCCCCCCCCGGTAGATACGCCTATGCCGGTTCTCCATCCTACGCATTACGTGGCCTGCCCAGCTCCATTTCTTTCTCTTAAATGTCAATTAGAATATCGGCTATCCCTGTCTGCTCTCTGATCCACACCGCTATCTTCCTGTCTCTTAACGTTAGGCCTAACACATTTCGTTCCATCACTCTTTGTGTGGTCCTTAACTTGTTCTCGAGATTCTTTGTTAACCTCCGAGTTTCTGTCCCATATGTTAGTAGCGGTAGAAGGCAATGATTGTACACTTTTCTTTTCAACGACATGTAGTGTTATAAGCTCCCAGTCGGAATGCCTGCCGTATGCACTCCGACCCAATTTTATTCGTCCGTAAATTTCTTTCTCATGATCAGAGTCCCCTGTGAGCAATTGACTTAGATAAACGTACTCCTTTACAGACTCTAGAGGCTGACTGGCGATCCTAAATTATTGTTCTCTTGCCAGGCTATTTAACGTTATCTTTGTCTTCTGCATGTTAATCTTCAACCCTACTCTTACACTTTCTCAGTTAAGGTATTCAATCATTAGCTGTAATTCATCCTCATTGTTGCTGAATAGGACACTGTTATCTGCAAACCGAAGGTTGTTGAGATATTCGCCGTTGATCCTTACTCCTAAGCCTTCCCATACAGTCTCATGCAGTCTAAGAGCTTCAATACTACTTCTAAGCATGCAGTGTATAGCAGCGGAGGGATTGTGTCTCCTTGCATGACCCCCTTTCTTGATAGGTATCTTTCTACTTTTCTTGTGGAGAACCAAGGTTGCTGTGCAATCCTTGTAGATATTTACCCGCCGTGGTTGCTCAGTGGCTATGGTGTTGGGCTGCTGAGCATGAGGTCGCGGGATCGAATCCCGGCCACGGCGGCCGCATTTCGATGGGGGCGAAATGCGGAAACACCCGTGTACTTAGATTTAAGTGCACGTTAAAGAACCCCAGGTGGTCCAAATTGCTAGAGTCCCCCACTACGGCGTGCCTCATAATCAGATCGTGGTTTTGGTACGTAAAACCCCATAATCTTCTTTGTAGATACTTGCCAAAATATTCACGTATGCCTCCTGTACTCCTTGATTTCTCAGTGCCTCTATGACTGCTGGTATCTCTACTGAATCAAATGCATTTTCATAATCTATGAAAGCCATATAGAGAGGTTGATTGCACTCTGCAGATTTCTCTATTACCTGATTGATGACATGAATATGATCCATCGTAGAATATACCTTCCTGAAGCCAGCCTGTTCTCTTGGTTGGCTGAAGTCAAGTGTTGCCCTGATTCTATTGGAAATTATCTTGGTGAATATTTTATACAATACTGAAAGCAAGCTAATGGGTCTATAATTCTTCAGTTCTTTAACGTCTCCCTTCTTATGGATTAGTATAATGTTGGCGTTCTTCCAGCTCTCTGGTACACTTGAAGTCATGAGGCATTGCGTATAAAGGGCCGAAAGCTTTTCAAGCATGATATCTCCGCCATCTTTGATCAAATCGACTGTTATTCCATCTTCTCCAGCAGCTTTTCCCCTGGTCATGTCTTTCAAGGCCCATCTAACTTCATCGCTAGTTATAGAAAGAGCCTCTGTATCCTGTTCATCACTACTTCGAATGAAAGTAGCTTGGCTGCTCTGGGCACTGTACACGGCAGTATAGAATTCTTCTGCTGCTTTTACTATGTCATCTAAATTGCTGATAACATTGCCCTGCTTATCTTTCAGTGCATACATTTTGCCTCATCATATGCCAAGTTTTCTTCTCACTGATTTCATGCTGCGTCCATATTTTATTGCTTCCTCTATATTTTCCACGTTATAATTTCGGATATCCCTTACTTTCTTCTTGTTGATCAATTTCGACAGTTCAGCGAATCCTATCTGATCTCTCGAGTTTGACACTTTCATGTTTTGCCGTTTCTTTATTAGGTGCTTTGTTACATGGGAGAGCTTACCTACTGGTTGCCTTGGTGCCTTACCTCCCACTTCAATTGCTGCTTCTGAGATCAGCCTAGTTACGGTTTTATTCATCACCTCTACGTTGTCTTCAACTTCCTGATCTAAAGCTACATATTTGTGTGCGAGCACCAGCCTGAATTGGTCTGTTTTTACCCTTACTGCGTTTAGGTTGGCCTGTTTCTTCTTGACTAATTTTCAAGACCGTAGAGGCTTGGGCTAGTCGGTGCATACTCGAAAGGGAAAACAGCGCGAAAAAACACGTCAAGAAGACAAGAAGGGGGACACGCTCCGCAGCGCTGGTGTGTGCCCCCCTTCTTGTCTTCTTGACGTGTTTTTTCGCGCTGTTTTCCATTTTGACTAATTTTATTCTTTCTCTTTTCAAATTGAGAGAAATCCTAGACCTCATTAACCTATGGTCACTGCACTTTACCCTACCTAACACTGCTGCATCCTGCACTATGCTGGGATCGGCAGAGAGTATGAGATCTATATTATTTCTTGTTTCGCCATTAGGGCTTTTGCAGGTCCACTTCCTGTTGCTGCGCTTCCTGAAGAAGGCATTCATTAATCGTAGCCATGGTCCTTTCCGCGAATTCTACCAACATCTATCCTCTAGTGTTCCTAGAACCGATGCCATAGTTGCCACCAGCCTGCTTTTTCTCCCCTTCTGCATTGAAGTCGCCCATGACTACAGTATACTGAGTTTGCACCTTTCCCATTGCTAATCCAATATCCTCATAAAAATGTTCTATTTCTTCATCATCATGACTGGAGGTTGGGGCGTCGGCTTGTACTACCTTCATTCTATACCTCCTACTCAGCTTTATTACGACGACTGCTACGCTCTGATTAATGCTGTAGAATTCATCAATGCTGCCCGCTATGTCCTTATGGACTAGAAGTACTACTCCGAATTCTCTCTTATCTGGAAGACCTCTGTAGCAGAGGACGTGGCCGTTAGTCAGCACTGGATAAGCCTCACCAGTTGTTCTCGCCTCACTAAGGCCAATAATATCCCAGGCAATGCCTGATAATTCTTCAAATAGCCCTGCTAAGCTAGCCTCACTCGATAGGGTGCGCGTGTTGAACTTTGCCAGATTCAGTTTCCAGTGGCGACCTGTCCGGACCCAGAGATTCTTAGCACCCTCTGCCGCGTCGCAGGTCTGACCGCCGCCTTGGTCAGGTGCTCCGCAGCCGCTGGGGACTGAGGGCCATGGGTTAATTGTAGGAGTCATGAGGGAGGTAGTGGCCGAATACTGCACCAGGGAGGCCAAATCATGTTTTTGTAAGGGAGTGACTGTTGAAGCTTAGTGGCCCTTCCTAATTTGGTTGCACCTGGACTAGTATAGCCCCACTAGCTCTCGGCGATATATATATATTTTTTTTTGCTGGTGACAGGCACCACTCCATGCCTGAAAATGTAGTGGACTGAAGGAGGATTCGAACTTACGACCTTCAGATTAGAAGCCGGGTCTTCTACCTTTGCTCCACGCCACCACATCGTCGCGTATACTATGGTTTGAACCCTTCCCACAGCAATGCTCTAGTCTACTGTAAAGCTGTTAAACAGCCTTTACACCGGCAAAGTGTTTTTGGTAATTGTGGCTGCCTTCAGCCTAGTTCTCAGCGGGTTATAATATTATAAACAAGATGAGGATAGGACAAGACATGGAAAAATACATTTTTAGGCCCCGAAAATCCAATATAGGGGTCAACATCGAAATAGGCATTTATATAGGCACACTAAAGGTGCCACTAAAATGTTTCTACACCCGTAGTTTGTGCTTATGTGTTAAATAGGCACGATAAGGACGTAAGGAAAAAATAGGCATTTTGCCTAAAGCTCCGGTCTCTAGTATCAGCACACATGTAGCAGTGCTGGTCTGTTGCTCGTCTGTTGCTATTTTAAATTACCTGTAGATATGGCCTCGTGGATTAGGTCCAGACCACGAGACTTGAACTACTTAAAGGGGCACTAAAGCTCATTATTAAGTGAACTGTATCGGTGAAGTACACTTCTGGAATGTATGAAAAATCAGTCATACCGTGAGGGGCATCTAATTCTGATGTGCAACTGGCACATCAAAGGCAGCGAAGCTCTGTATAAGCGACTTCTCACACCCTTCGTCGGAGGTATTTTCTTGGCTGGCGGTTCTCAGTGATAATATTCTCAGTGATGAAAACCGCGCGCCGGCACGTTTTTCTCAACCAGCCGGTGCGCGCAAATCTCGGATGCCATTCTGGCGTAATACATGCCCAGAAAGTAGTAAGTCTGAATGAAAAAAAAAAACCGAAAAAAAAAACTCTCACTCGCAGTTTTACCCAGTTTGACGCAAAACTTCACCGCATAACGCTGCTCTAACAAACGATTCATTGTGCAGATGACAAGGCACCTTGAAAGGTGTTCACCTGAAACTCAATCTACACTCCGTGAAGGCTTGGAGGCGACTGGCGACTGGTGCGCTCGTAGCTAAGACCCCCACCACTCAACCAGTGCAGTAACATTCCCCTCCTTCACCACGTTTTGGCGGGAAAAAATCAGTCCTACTATTTCCCGGACAAACCCTGTACATCTGGTTCCGCGCCTTGCTCAGAGGGACGCGCAACCACACGGATCCCACAGCCAAGAGCGCCGAAGGTGAATCTGCCGGTGAAATAAGGCACCCACGCGCCACGGATGATGCAGGAGAGAGACGCCGAGTCGAGGGCCGCAGACGGCTCCGCTCCTAATCCGAGCGCACGGGCTCCCAGTCACGGCGGCGCTAGCGGCCGTCGAGAATATCCGCAAGACTGGAATGGCGCGTCCCCAGTGATTGCTAAGGGAAAATGGCCCGAGTAGCACGTGAACCGAAGAGAGGGGTCGAGTCCAAGTCCAGGTCCCCCCCCCCCCCCCCCCTCCGCCCCATCTAAGTGCTGTTACAAGAAGCTTTGCGTTTCGACTTGGGCGCAATGCCAAAACGTGTACCTATATTTAGGTGCATGCACCATAAAGAACGCGAGGTGGTCGACATTAACCCGGAGCCCCGCGGTGTCTCTCACAGATTTGGTACGTCAAATGAAGCCCATTGTTGCGTCCCGAATCGGCCGGGCGTATTCTTTGGTTGTTTCCATCGAGGCAGGCCCTTTCATCAGCGTCGCCCAGACGGCGACAGTGCCCGACACCGACGGTGACGGGCAAGCAAGCGTCTGAAATCGGCAGTGCGCATCGTTTGCGTGCTTCCCCCGATGCCACCCCTTCATCAGCGGCCGCCTACCTGGCGATGCGGTCCGACACCGGCTGAGACGCGATGACAAAGAAGCTCGCTTAGAAGCGACCACAACCACCAACTTCGTGGAATTACTACAGTGGGAACGCGACGATGTCGGTTTCCCAGATGGCCACGCAGTTGCGGCACATGCGAGGGTGCAGCATTAGAGGCGGAGTTTTGTGAACAATACGACACCTCTTATTGGCCGCACCAAGCTCATCAGATTCCCTAGTCGGGTCAACTAGGGAAGACGACTGTTTTATAATTGGGCACCTTCGGGTGCAGTGGTGTGTCCTGACGTGTTCTGATAGGTGCTCAGACATGTAGTGAGCTGAGACTTTCAAAGTGTTCCCCCATGGAGTGGGCTTCCATATCTGGAGCCACTGTAAATATGTAGAATAAACCCTTTTTTCTCTAGCTCTTACTCCCGGACGTACTCATCTCTTTGGCTGAAGGATCACCGGCCCAAACGCTACCCCGAGTCCCAACACCATAGTGAGATTTTCAAGGGGCACTGAAGAACAATACTAACTCAGTTTATGCGAGTAAAATATTGTTTCAGAACCTTATCGTAAATATTATTTAGGAAAAATATTATTACTGGTGAAAAGAAACCCAATTTATCCTTATTGAATTTAGTTCCGAAGCATTAGCGCCGCTACGTCAGTTAGTTTGACGTCACAGCTAGTTGTCAAAGTATTTGCACCATTTTGGCTACGAAAATGTCGAAACTTGCTTCTAGGGACCCTTGATTCCTTTAACATGCAATGCGGTCCTTCTTTACCGAGAAGTAATTAATTAGGTTCGAGTAGACGCTGTCAAAATCCATGACATCACGCCAAGCTGGTGCGGTTTTTTATTGTTGAAGCGTGATTCACCAATGCAACTTCACTCGCTCTCTCTTTTGTGTCCCTTTAAAGTGCTTACAGACTTGGTGTTGACTCTTCAATTGTCCCTCTCCCGCACTGCTGTCTCCCTGATAGGTTATGTTATGTTTGCGCCAATGACCAATATTCTTTTTCTTTTTTTTTTTTTTTTTGTAAAAGGTCACTAGCGCCGCTTCTCATCCCTCAGTATTATAGGATCACTTCTCTGAAGTTTTGTTAATGACGTTTCTTCCGGTATCCGGAATTCCTCCTTCCTTCTATATGCCGATGACATCACGATTTCAAAGGAAATTCGCACTGTACTTATGACTGTCGTATTCTGCAGTTCTGCTTCTTTTCGTTTTCTGAACGGCATCTAAATGCTGCTAAGGGTAACTTATGACTTTCACGTGTTGCAATGCGGTCTCTGCCAACGCTCGGTTCTGCTTGCAGTCTATCGAGATAATTCAATTCGCCAACACCTTTCCTCGAATTGTGCACATTCATATGTCTTCGTCAACATGAGTACACGCCATTGGTCTGGAGTGCCAAGCGGAAATTCAACAGGGATGTCATAGAATGATTTATGATGACTGTACGAACTGCTAAAATAACGTCAGGGACAAGGTAGCTGTCTTTTTTCGCTTTTTGTTTTACATATTCATGATGAAGGGAAACTAACTTGCTTAACTTGATGTATACTACTCCAAAACAAGAGAGAGAGAGAGAGAGACAGGTCCACAGGAAGGTGGAGGCTTGAAGCGAGGAGCAGTGGTCGCACAAGAAATTTCGCCTTAAGCCAATGTTTCGACAAGGGGGCTTGTCTTCGTCAGGGTAGCAAGTTCTTTCCTTAGCAGGGTTTTTATGCACGGTTCCCCCATCCTGAGTGCGGGAGGTGATGGTGAATAAGCCGGTGCGCCGAGTAAGCGGAAGTCAAATTGTTCAAATGAGCGCGAAAAAGAAACTAGAGGAGGCGGGTGTGAGGGGGAGGGGGAGTTTAGTAGTTACAGAGAGGCATCAGGTCGGGGGTACTGCTGCTGGTTTAAAAGCCTGGCTGATAAAAATAAAAAAAAAACATTCCAAGCGTGCAAACACACGCTGACAACCGCTGACACCACGGGCCTATGTTCCGGGAATACAAGAAATAAGGAAATATGCTGTTTAAAAATGTGAAAAGAAGAGGAAAACCGGTAGAAGAAACCGAGTTTTATAGAGACAGGATAGGTTGGGAGTGAAGGTACGTATACACATATTTACTAGAGCTGAGGATGAAAAAAACGACATTAACCAAATATTAAATAAATGCAACAAGAAACAAATTCCTGGCAAAAGTATATTAGTAGAGCATCGCTTGTGAGGAGATAAAACAAATAAAATAAACAGGGACATCTGATGAGGTAATGATATGATCACCTCTGGTATACTCGGGTGTAAGATTGGCGAGAAACTATAGCCGCGTTTACATGAACGCGACAACTGGCGCGTCGCATCGCATCACATTAACTTTCTAGCCCATCATATCCATGTTAACGAAGATAATGCGCTAAGTAAGCGCGTCGCATTAATACGTGGATTGAGACGAGTAAGTCGACTTTCGCAGTGCATGTAAACGCGATCGCATCGCATTAAGAATTATGACCAATGCAATTTGGTGTGGATCTGCTACGCTCGCCGAGCTGCGGCGTGGCGGGACGCCGGATGCGTCTGCAAGCGCTGGTTTGCCTTCGATGTGCGACACCGCTACCTTTGCACCAGGGCTGATGCGCTGCATGTAAACGCTGGCGCATCGCATTACTCGTGATGCGCTAGGAAATGTGATGCGCTACTACTGTCGCATTCTGTCGCATTCATGTAAACGTGGCTTATGGGTTGCTTGTTATATTCGTGCTATTGGGGTAACGAATGGATTCAAGTGCACCCTTTGAAACAGCGATGCTTATTGGTTGCAGTGTAGTGAACCTGTTGATAGGATATTATTTTGTATATTTTCTGCATCTGGGCGAACGAAAGTGAGACTGTAGAATATGAAGTTCAAGTTCGTCAAAATTGTGGCCTGTCAGGTTAAATGCTGTGTGAGTGCTTTCCAAAGTTTCTTACCAGTGTCCGTACGATGTCCGTCTAATTTAACATTCATTGGCTGTCCTCTTCGCCGATATCAAGCAATAGGTGCCTTATAAAAGTGTTCCCGGAGGTATACCAAGGATCTGGTATCGTTGCAATCGAAACTTCAAGGACTTAGTTCACGCAAATGTAAGCCCTCAATTTAACACCAACGTAAAAGCCTGCTCTTTCGCCAGGTGCAAGAGCCCTGTTCAAAACGATGTAAACGTTAGGAACACTGCAAGTTATTATGTGCACAAAAGTTAAACTTAAGTTTTACCTGCACGAGTTCTAACGTTACTTATTTGCTGGAATGTTCGTTTTGCCACAAACAATACATCGGTGAACAGGACAGCCCATGAATAAAAGATTAGACGGACATCTTACGGACACCGGTAATTAAGAAACTTCTCGTCCTCCACTCCTATTGAGGTTTGGGGAGAGTGAGCTATGTGTACATAATGGAAAGGCATGTAAACCAAAGTCGAAGCGATAGCAGACAAGGTAGACGTACATGTTATATGCATATATATGTACTGAAATTGGGAGGCGGGGCGAGGAGGCATTAAAGATGATGCAGTGCATGTTGCATAATGGCATGGTATTTTGGCATTGTTTGCAATATTATCTTCGTTCCACTGTCACACCTTACCTTTTTTTCCGGACCCTCTGTTTATTTTATTCAGGTCGAATTTCTTTCATTAACTGTTTTTTCAATTATTTCTTTACGCGTATGTACGTCGACATAATCGTATTTTGCGTGGACGTTGGTTGACACTTCTTTTTTTTTGCCAGAATGCCAGGTGTGCCCATCACGGATGTAGTGCAGTCTATTGTGCACTACATGTTCTATGCTCTATTTTAGTTTACCTTGTCCGTATTTTATTTATATGCCGTAATGGATACCTCAAAGACCTCAAGTGTTTTATGGCAATGTTCGCATTTGTATGGCACCTAGGATGGCTTTTCTTCATGATAGGTGGTGGTTCTGGTCGTATTGGTCGATCGTAGGCTATATTGGCTCAAATTACGCCCGTACCGTTAATTTTACCTTATGCGACTAATTATCGCTTCTTGTTCCACTGAGATCAACATTTTGATACCTTTTGCGACTCGCTATGACGCTCTTGAGCCTCCAAAGGGCCGTTTTTTGGCGCGGAGGCCAGATAGATGCCCAGGTGCCACGTACGCCAGAACACGTGGTAAGTCGCCAAACAAGCCCTTGTCTTCAAAAACGCTGCTAAGAAAAGCAGTTGCTGCCCTGACGAAGACAAGTACTCTTGTCTAAACGTTGGCTTCAACGACACTCCTTTTTTCTACCACAGTTAATTGCTGTACTACTGTGTTATACAACGGTTTCAAAAAAAGCTTCGAAGTGTATGCCATCATCACTTTACTAACCCTGGTATTTGCTTTTGTTATAGCACACCTTTACCATCACTACCCTCACTTCGTTGCCGACTTAATCACGCTGATATTGTGTTTTTGTTCAAACTCCTTCATGGTATTCTCGCCTACCCCTAGCTAATCAGTTGCACCACGCTTCGAATTCCGCGTAAGATCAAAAAGGAGCGTAGACCATTCCACATTCCTGCCTATCATAGCCATCACTGAACTGTGCATAGAATACAAAGTATTTACGTCACTTATTCTTTTGATCTCGATATTGACGATAGGTCGCGTCAGTCTTTTATTTCGAGTTTCACTATGTTGTGTCTTAGCTACTTTCCAACATTGGAGCAATGGTTGCCTCTTTTTCGTTGTTGATTTACCTTGCGCTTTGCTGAATGTTACTTGTTCGTTTTCGTTATTGTCCTGTTACTTTTAATTTTTTTTGCTTGAATTATGCCCAAATGTTATCTATTATTGTTTGTCTCGTTTCACTTACGTTTTCTTGTAGTCGTTTTTTTCTTAGTTTTTATATTACTGTACCCGGTGCGAAAACATGCACACCTTAGAGTTGTTCATGTGCACGCTAATTAAACGATTGACGTCATCTGCGCCGTGCGCGGATCTTCATCCCAACCGGTCGCCATACTTTCCCAGTTGGACTCACGGATCACATCACCGCTGACACTTCGTGCAGAAGGGAGGGCTCCACGACCTCCTTTGGCTCGTCTGCCGTAGGGCAAGCTAATGCTGAAAAAAAATGAAAAAAGAAAACATACTGACGAATAGCGACGTGTTCTATGCTCTATTTCAGTTTACCTTGTCTGTATTTTATTTATATGCCGATAATGGATACCTCAAAGACCTCAAGTGCTTTATGCCAATGTTCGCATTTGTATGGCACCTAGGATGGCTTTTCTTCATGATAGGTGGTGGTTCTGGTCGCAGTGGTGATGATTCAAATAGTTGTGTCGAAAATGGGCCTGTTCAGTGTGCTGATCGCTGCGGGAGTGGGACATTAAGGATGCTCGTCGTCGTCATGCGCATATGCCATGGCCTCACGTGTAGGTCGAGGAACCACTGCGCCTACGAGACCAAGTGCAAAAGCATGGCGCAGCCCAGGATACTGGGCTACACTGACTTTCGCGTGCACGAAGTTGAGGACGCAGAGGGGACGCCGGTAAGGAGTGTCCTCCCTCTGTGTCACTTACTTTGCGCACCGAATCACCCACCTCTCCACGTTTCTGTGCTAATTAATGTGTTGCTTTGATTACTTTTCAAATAATTTTTTGCGGCGTGGTTGGATGATCTTGCACGTGATTCCGGTCTTTCAGAAGTCCTGTTGGCATAATAATGAACTAGTCTAGCATCTAAGAACGGTGACTACTAGAAAGCGAGAAATCTGTAACAAAGGAAGTTTGCGTGCGTAGTACTGATGGACGGAAGATCTGCTGCCATGGAGCTACAATGTGGTGCTCTTAATTAAACAAATGTGATTAGCCCCTTCCCCTCAACCCCCCCCCCCCCCTGAAAAAAATAAGCAGCAAGAAAAACGTGTATTTACTCGGGTCAAGCGCAACACTGATGTTTTCATAAAGTGTCACCATGGCTTACACAATTGACAAGATAGCTATGGAATAAACACTGAGAAGTGGTTATTAACCTGCAAAGGGATATTGTGAACAGAAATTTAAGGTAAGAAAAAAAGAAAATAAATAAACTGGTAGGTCTTTATTTCATTTTGACGGAGTGAAATTAATTTTGTAGTTCAATTACACGCCATAGAGTCGCACATTTGCGGTTACATTTATTCACAAGAAGTAACGGGGTTACATTACAAGTTCCCGAGGAAAGAAGCATACTCGACGGAAACTTGCTGATGATTAAGAAACGCACTGAACAAATGTTTGCGATTTCAGTTATCGACATGTTTTCATCAAAGCCTTGATCCAACCAAGTACAGTCTTTACTTCATAGTCTCTGAAGTCCAGACCCCATGGGACTGAAATACGACGAATTTCCCAGTTGGACGAAGTTATTAGTTCGCAAAACAACTGGCTCGCAGGTGACCTAAATCAGCCTGTCTCAGCACCAGACATTCAAAGCTGCCAATAGCGGTGTTTATTCTGCTTCATCGTCTAGTCTCCGTACAGTTAGTATCAGCATCACAGACGAGAACAGTTCGAATAGTAGCATAACAAAAAGTTATTCTTGTTGTCACTCGTCTGCAGTGAAAATGCCGCATTCACAAATTCGGTTGTCGCTCAATCGATGCTGCACAACATACAGTGGCGCCAAATCTCAATAAACGAACGCAATTCTAGATACTTTTGTGGCTACGACGATAAAGGTTCTATGCCAGACCACCTTGAGAAGTTGAAATGCTCGAAACACTCCGGTAAACTTCGTCGCGAATTTCGTTCCATGGGGTTCTGCCTTGCCATACTCCAGATGTGATGCGCTGTGTCCCATCTGAACAGGGTTATAGGCTCTTGTAACACGCATGGTATGCCATGCTCTCAATGTACGTGGAATCCTATTTCGCTTGCCTTCCTGATGCGGTTTCCTGCGACAAGCGGGGAACAAGAAGAACGAAGTACGCTTAACAAGAGTGAGTATTTCAGCAATGAAAAGAAGTGACGGTTTGGGTTACAGAAGGACCCACTGCTGCGAGGATGTCACTAAATCACCACTCATGGCTACCAAGAAGGGCTTTCATGCTTGAGGCCGATTTCAACAGGGTGATCACAACTTTACATGGGGCCTCTCAGATCATTCGTCCCTCAAAATGGTACGGGGAATTCTATAAGCGGTGAACTGGTGCGTTATTATCTTGCACCAAGCGTCCTCTCGGAGAAGGTCTTTTGAACCACATTCGTGATGGGAACACGGCGTGCAACTTCGTATTGTGCGTGCTTTGACGTGAGTGTTACGTGTTTTTTTCTGGCGTGTACACACGTGGTCTGTCTGATCAATGGGCGTTCTAGTATGTTTTATTTTTTTTTCAACTATCGGAAATCGCACGTCGCCAATTCAAAGCATTGCTTTTCAGTGACCTTCTTCATAAGCGATGAAAGTACGGCTCTTTTATACACTTACGCATTCAAAACTGTTTTTGCCACTGCAGTTAGTTTTCGTTCTAAGTGAAGGGTCCAGGTGCTAGTGATGTTGCTTTTGTAGGAACTTTATGCGAAACGTTTGTATCCCGTGCTTCATGCCCTATATTCGCCCTTTAATCACGTGTGCTTAGTTTACTTGTCGCACTATCGTCAGTGTGAATAATTGCGTGAGGTCTTTAAGTGTCTGTCAAAAATTACGCAACCGAAAGGTTTCTTAGCAAGAAAAACACGATCGCTTGCAGTTGCTCGAGACAGTTATGGTGACTTTTTAACCAGGAAAAGCGTGCGTGAAAAAATGAGCGCCGGCGCTGTATAGGCTTTTTCAAAGTAAAACGCGTGAGTTGCAGACTATTTGGGAGCCTAGCGCTCGTGGCCACGGGGCACTACGGAAGGAGGATCCTTACCCCCGGGTCAGACTGTAAAATGTTTTCTTCTCTCTCTCGCTCTCAGCCGAGGCTGCCGGCTGTGATTAGCACACGCGCTTGCGCACGTAGTGCCCTGGCGGCAGGATAGATATGCAGTATTAAAACTATCAAAACCAGGCGTATTATCTCAATTAAAAAAATTTTTACTACTCAGGCGCGCAAAAGTGTTGAGGTCGATTCACGTGTGAGTTCGATGCTTGCAGTTTGAGAGCGCGTCTCGTATTCGAGAACACACACACGTTGGCGATGTGAAATCGAAGTCGTCGACGTTTCTAAAAACATAAATTGGGATTTTTGCATGCGCTAACGCGATATCGGCAAGTGCAAACTTAAAAGTTTTGCTGACATAAACGCCTGGACACTGGTTCAGTTTAAGTCGTACACAAGTTGGTGCCTTCTTTTTTTTATCTTTTTTTTTTATTAGCGACAGGCCACTACGTCCACTTGCTTAAAAAAATTGCTACGTCGTTCTAGCCGCGCACACTCGACAGTTGCACGCCGCATAACCTTCGCCAGAGGGCCCGTGTAAGGTTGCCTAACTGCTGTGCGATATCGAGAGTGAACAATTTATTCGCGTTAATGGAGCGTGAGCAAAAGAGCGCGCAGAGTAACAGCACCGTTGGAACAACTTAGGGGTCAGCGCAAGCATTGCTGCCGTACACATGACAACACGTAAATCTGCGTCAGAGTAAGTGAAGGCCGGAAAAAAAAATACTGCTGAGGCGTGCGGGGCCCACACGGATCCCTTGTCGGGTGCTGCTCAGCAGCGGGCGTAGCGCTCCATCTCCGCACACGCTCCGGTGCTTTCGCGAGAGCCGAGGAAAGCAGCCTCGGGTATACAAGTGCCACCCTTGAACACGGAAAAACGGCTCACGCTGTGTCTGACACAGGCGCCAGTGTGGCGGCCTGCAGCGGTCTGTTTGGCAGAGGTGCGTACACAGTGGATCGCGACTGAACACTTTGCGGGCAGGGTGGAGGGCGGATGAGCGCCGCGCGAGCTTTTATTGGCGGCTGCATTGGCGGCGCGCCGTTCAGGCGCGCTCGGGGAGGCAGTTCATGAGGTAGTAGGTGCCCTTGGCTAGCTCGACGCGGTCTGCGGCCAGGTCCAAGTCGGTCGGGCAGCGCATTCCTGCTGGGCAGGCGCAGTCGCGCTTCACGAAAACCGTCCCGGTGACGAAGGACTCCGAGATGGCCATGCAGGCGTCCTCTTCCACGGGCTCGCAGGTCGGAGGCTGCGCCACAGCAGAGAGAGTCGCGCATTGAACCGACGACCCTTAGGCGGGTGCTCAGCTTAGCTCACCCGCATATACAGTGCGAATGATTATGTTCAATATATATAAGGGTATAAACAATGTGACCAAATATGACACTCAAAGTTCATAGTTGTTACCACCCGTCGGTAACACAGAACTACGCGATGGTACACCGAATCACACACACACACACACACACACACACACACACACACACACAAACGCGCGCGCGCGCGCTCGTAGTCACCGCCTCGCTAGTATGGGATTACCACACGTGGACAGTGGGAAGATAGGACGCCGCATGCGTAACTTCCTAACATAAGCGACAAGCGGCGACAATCGGGCTCCTAAGTAAAAGGAGACAATCGAGCCCTTGCTGAAGGATATATATTCGAAGGCGGCCTCTTTTACTCTTCCACCCCAGTTCTAATGGAGAGCCCTACGAAAGTTTTATGCTGACAACTTGGCTGCTGCTCCTATCTCTGGCATATTTACTCGTCGACTACCCATAGAATCCCTTCTTGGATTATTGGCCATATATAGAACTGGTTCATCCAGTTTCATGCATACCAACTTTCTCTTTCTGTCGTTTATTCTCATTTTTTACTGACCAGATTGCATGCTCACAGCTTTTTTGTACAAATCAAATCAAATCAAATCAATTTATTCTCCAGTTTTCATGCTGGACGGTCATTCTGGGCTAAAAGTTACATACGTAGCTTGACGTGACCCGAAAGACCAGGCAAGGCAATAGCACAGCAAACAGTATGCGCACATGTACATAATTTACATAATTCGAGCTGTCGCTGGAATTCCTCATGGACGAAATAGCTATGAACGGAAAAAAAAAATCATATTTGCGTCACGGCTAGTTAACAGAATTTGAAAAAGCTTAACAGAATGCATTTTTAAACAACATTACAATAGCAATACTAGCTATACAAAACAATGCAACACTAGCTATACAACATAGCATGAGACTGAATTTTACAAGTTTCACATTTGCTAAAAAAAAACAAAAACGAAACAGGTTGTACATTATATACTCAGAACCATACACACATGCAGAATAATAATTACATCAGATACATTACAAGCGTACAAAGTATGAGCGGAGTTCTTTCTTACTGAAATTATCGATATTTTTGTATTTGTTCAAAGTGAATGGTAAGTTATGTGTTAACGACTGATGCTTATAGAGTGTTCTGAAGTATGGTATGGACCATATCTCAGGATTTCTTGTGTTCACATTAATGCGGCGTCGCTCTAAGGAGGCTAATTGTTTTATGTAGCTCTATGCTAATTCTGACGAATATCGTGCACTATGTAATAAACGATAAGTGTATAGGTTATCAATTCGAATAACATTATATTTAGGGAACGCTTCTCTGGTGCTTGAATAGTAATCTATATTTCCAACATAGCGAATTATCTTCTTCTGCAACATAGGAACTTTATGTATGTTAGTTTTGGTGGTTGTACACCATATTAAAGCGCAATAATATAAGTGTGAGCTAAATAATGCATTGTAAATCTGCACTTTGGCTCTTACAGGAAGTATACTACGGCATCGTGACACAACCCCTGTCACGGAAGAAAGCTTTTTACAGAGATAATTGACGTGCATGTCCCAAGAGAGGTGTGAAGAGAAATAAACGCCAAGAATTCTCCTCATACCTCCCTATCGAGCACGCGGCTAATATTTTTGCAGGTTTCATGCGTTTAGCGAACAGCAATGTCCCTTTCCTTGGGCGAAGGAAACCACGCGATATAGAACAGGGAAGGAACCACAGGCTCGAGTCATTATATCAGGGATTTAGCTCACCGCCCAGTAGTTCTGTGCCAATGACACACTCATTCGTTCTATATGGTTCGCCACAATAGATGACTGATCAATTCGCAATAAACAATTTGCTACTCACTGCGCCACTTTCAGAAACGTGTTTTTTTTTTTCGTTCACCCAAGCCACTAATTTACAAATTCGATCTTCCACCGGCTCATCCTTCAAGTGAACCTCTCAGGCTTTTAGAGTACCCACTCAGCTGTCTGTGCTGGTTTGTGCCCGCCACAGATTCTTCCATTCTCCCCGATCGCTTTTCCAAGTCGAGGAACCGAGAGAAAGATAAAGAGATACGCACGCGTTTGCAGAGCGTGCTGACATCGATGGCAGTGACGCCGTTGTCGTACTGCTGGTGGCTCGTCTGGTTGCGGTAGAAGATGTGCGTGGGCGGGCATGAGCAGTGCAGGCGCGCCGTGTTCTCCAGCTTGATGCCCGTCAGCAGCGACAGCTTCACCGCCGTGCTGTACACAACCTGGTCACGCAGGCAGCGCGCCAGACGTGGCGCACGCCCGCAGTACTGCGCAACGAGTCAACAGGGTGAGCGGCTATAGAGCCTCCGTGACGAAAAACACCGATACGGGCACAAACAGATCCACGTTATACACGTAGTTGTAACTATAGGCGGGGTGGAACGCAGCCTGGTGCTTTTCTGCGAATGTGCCTTGGCTAATATATTCGTCCATCACTAAACATTGTGATGACAAGTCGGTAGTAAAAAGTTTGCAATGGTCAAAATGGCGTAGTATAGAAGCGAAATCAGTCGTCACCTCGTAGAATTTTTAAAAAGAAAATGACAGGCGATTACATTATGCAAGATTTGTTGTCACGACCGATGTTTCGTATGATTAATTTTTAGCTTATTACACGCGCCATCAAAACTAAGAGCGCATAACGAGGAAGCAAAGGGAAAGCTAAACGACACCTGCCTTGTTTCGAAATCAAGCACGTGACACTTTTGGACTAGTTGGTGATCCATTATCGCGAGGGTACACTGTAGCGAGGGTAAGTAAAGCACGAAGGTAAACCGAGACCGTAGGCACAAGAAGGACGAGGCGCTCGTCCTTGTCGTGTATACGCCCTCGGTTAACCTTTGCGCTGTAGACTCGCGACAAGCGTATGAGCCATTTGAGCGGTACAGCATATAGATATAGGAGGCTGCGAGTACACGGTGTGTTATTTTACGCACCATTCGCGAGAGTGCGCGTGGCCTTAGAGATTGTTTGCACGAGAAACGTCGCCCATAGATTCGTGCTATTTCTAACAGTGTAATATATATATATAGATATATATATATATATATATATATATATATATATATATAAAGGTCGGTCCACCGACGGCCTTGATAAAGGTCGGTCCACCGACCGAAACTGTTGGGAAAATAATAAACCTAAGATAACCGCGAAGTTGTGCTTCTGATTTTCATATATATATATATATATATATATATATATATATATATATATATATATATACATATATATATATCTGGATCAAGGTTTCTATAGATTTCGTAAGCGAACCCACGCATGCACTCTCTCACGCATGGCCTCGGACGGTAGGCACCGATCCTTCACAATATATTCGTTCACTGGAAGCATCCGCCCACGAAGTGCGCACGGCGTGGTGAACACTTATATTTTTACACGGAAGCTGAAAAAGGGCAGTTAGGAGATGCACTGGCTACGACGTTGGTATTGTTGTTATGTTGAATAGCAGCCGGCATTATTGCGGCTTGCCAGCTTGGGATTGTTGGTGGTCGGCAGGACAGCTACTGAAGTTGTACGACTCGTTACACGCATAGCAATGCCATTTTATAGATTTTTTTTTACTTTCTTGAAAAACGTTGGTTGTTGCTTGCGCGCGTTACACATTCTCGCTAGAAGACTGCGTGAGAGCACCACGAAGAGACAGTTTGCGTGCCACTTCAAGACACTGATACGTCCGCGGAGTTACGTTTAAGAAGCAGTATATATTTCTACTGGGGTTAAAAAACTAACGAGGGAAAGCATGCATGATTTTGGATGAGGTGCACACCTGTATTGGTCGTTGCCGTTGTGACACAGTGCGTCCGTCCATCGGGTCCCAGTCGAGGGGGCAGCTGAGGCCGTCAGGGCGCGGCAGAGCTGGCTCGGAGTTGATGCCGGCGAGGTTGAGTTGCACATAGGCGCAAGCGCTGTCTTCCATGCACTCCGGAAGCCCCTGCGCCACAATTGGCGAATCAGTTGCCATACGCACGTGCCTGTGCGTGTGTCAGTCATGGGCCAGAAGTGAACGCTGCAACTGCAGTGTGAAGTAATTGGCGGCTTTACATGGTGAGACGTCACTTCGCAACGAGACATTCGTGTGGGTCCCACGCGTTAACAGCTGAGCCATCCGTGTTGACAAAATTATGTTGCCTCGGTGCAACGGTATACCTGAACCACGCAGCTGACTCCACTGACGGTTCTGATACTGCATAGAGTATTCGTCTGCCCCCGTTTTTACAGCGAAGCTGCATATATGGCTAGTTTCCAGCGCATCGATGTGCATAGACCAAAAACCGGGGGCCGATCCCGAAGATAGTGCAGCACCGGGCCGACCCGCGGCGGAGGTGAAGCAGGCTTCAAGCACTCCTCTAACTTGCAAAATTAAGTTTAATATATTGGGTTGAGATACAACCCGTATCATATATTAAGCTGATAAGAACCGACATTACACTCTGACCCGCGTCGGCCATGTCTACGTTCGCACCATACACGTACGCCATCCCACGTATTCAAACTAGTGCCTACCAATCTGAGTGTCTTTTGTCTCCTGACGTTATGCTCTACGTAGGCTCCTTTCCTCAGTTCTCCTCTGACTGTGAAATGGGTAGGCAACGTGTTGTACGGTCTGAAGAACAGCGTGCCTATCCAGAAAAGATGGCGTGAACAGTAAAGGAAATGGGCGCGGCGGCGTAGGAAGGAGACCACCGACGATGAGGGGGTCGCGGACGTCGAGCGTAAGCGTGCTGCCCGCCAGGACCGCGAGGCGGAAAGAAATGCGAACCGTCCTTGTGGCCCCGATCCTGCAAACTTGGACCGTTTCACCGGAGCAACGGTCAATCCCCGCATACACAGCTTCGCTGGTCATCCACATTCACAGAGTGGAATGGCACTGATTTTTTTTTATGGCATCTCACTATCGTTTAACCATACATTTCGGTTCAAAAGATGCGCTTTCGCCGAAGCTCTCCGCAGTGACAACAGCGCCAGAACCCACAGCCAGGCGCGTAGCCAGGGGGGGGGGGGGGGGGGGGAGGGCTAATGGGGCTCCAGCCCCCCCCCCCCCCCCCCCCCCTAGAAATTTTTTCGTGCTGTCATGCACCGCCGACCAAAACAACCACCGGCGCCGGGAATCATTGTGGATTTTGTCTACAATGTCTTTTTGACACTCGATAAGACATTTCGGCGCGAAATTGCGAAATCGGGCTGGATTTCGTGACAACGCCCTTGCACCTGGAGTCACATAACGTAAGGAGCCCCAGCCGAGCACAAATTTTCAAGGGATTTTCGATAGCGAGCGGGCGCGTCGAGGCATCTCGCAGCGGCACCGTATCTACGGAGCGCATGATTTCAATTCCGAAACTGATGGGTATAAAGTTCTCATACACTTTTGACGCGAAAAGTGCTCTTAATGTTTTTAGAAACTTAGGCCAACGTGCACGCACTCGAACGCGCGTGTCCAAGTCGTTCCAGAAATGGAAGCACGCGCTCGCAACTTCCACACACACGAAAATATCTTAAATATCGGCCGGTTTGGGTAAAATAAGAGAAA